>NW_028238109.1:0-197500 GCF_015680905.1 Coptis chinensis | reverse complement strand
AACAACATTTTTTTTTTATTAAAAAGTATATACTACAAAAAAAAAAAAAAAAAAAAAATCATTTTTCTTTTTTTTTTTTGATTATCCTCTACAAAAACCAAAAAAAAAAAAAAAAAAAAAAAAAAAAAAACAAATCAAAACTCACAAAAAAAGCTAACTGAACTTATTCTGCTCAAATACAGTCGCGTGCACTACTCTAAAAGCTCCAAATAGCTTCCACTATTGAAGTTTGCGCCATCAATTCAGAATATACGTGTTGGTCTAACTACCTTGTGAAACATTCTTCTATATGTTCTACCTCATTACAAAGCCCCGATCTTCATCTAGAAATCTGAAGTTAAAAACCCATCTTGAAAAATTAACTTTTCACATTACATACCACGTAAGAGTGTTTTAGACAAAAGCACATGTCTCATTTTATGTGCTTTCTCTTTCCTATTGTTGTGATAACACGAGGAGGCTTGTAGAGTTAACCAGGCATTGTTTCATTCCGTTCAGTTTCGACACTGTTGGTTTCTTGGCACAACAATCTGTTAAGCTCCTTAAGTGATTGCAAAAAGTTCTGGACTACAACCTAATGACAGTTGGTTCTAACGAGTTTGTATTAGGAGGATAGGATTTGCGATTCGAGAAAGGACTTGCGTCACAGCTTGTTGCATGCTTGTCCTAATTATTTGTAAAACTTGTTATCATTATAAATAAAATTTCCACTTAAAAACAACAACAAAACCAACATTTTATTTTATTCGAAGAGAATATACTATAAAAAAAAAAAAAAAACTTTTCTTTAATTTGAATAAATATATACTATAAATAAAAAAAAAAAAAAAAAACAACAACAACAACAACATTTTCTTTTATTCGAAAAATATAAAAAAAAAAAAAAAAAAAAATCATCATTTTCTTTTTTTTGTAGATTATCCTCTACAAAAAAAAAAAAAAAAAAAAAAAAAAAAAAAAAAATAAAAACTAAAAAACTCACAAAAGCAAAGCTAACTGAACTTATTCTGCTCAAATACAGTCGCGTGCACTACTCTAAAAGCTCCAAATAGCTTCCACTATTGAAGTTTGCGCCATCAATTCAGAATATACGTGTTGGTCTAACTACCTTGTGAAACATTCTTCTATATGTTCTACCTCATTACAAAGCCACGATCTTCATCTAGGAAATCTGAAGTTAAAAAACCCATCTTGAATAAATTAACTTTTCACGCACATACCACGTAAGAGTGTTTAGACAAAAGCACATGTCTCATTTTATGTGCTTTCTCTTTCCTATTGTGTGATAACACGAGGAGGCTTGTAGAGTTAACCAGCATTGTTTCATTCCGTTCAGTTTCGACACTGTTGGTTTCTTGGCACAACAATCTGTTAAGCTCCTTAAGTGATTGCAGAAAGTTATGGACTACAACCTAATGACAGTTGGTTCTAACGAGTTTGTATTCAGGAGGATAGGATTTGCAGTTCAGAAAGGACTTGCGTCAGCGCTTGTTGCACGCTTGTCCTAATTATTTGTAAAACTTGTTATCATTATAAATAAAATTTCCACTTAAAAACAACAACATTTTCTTTTATTCGAAGAGAATATACTACAAAAAAAAAAAAACATTTTCTTTAATTTGAAGAGTATATACTATAAATAAAAAAAAAAAAAAAATAACAACAACAACAACAACAACATTTTCTTTTATTCGAAGAGTATATACTACAAAAAAAAAAAAAAAAAAAACATCATTTTTATTTTTTTCGTAGATTATCCTCTACAAAAAAAAAAAAAAAAAAAAAAAAAAAAAAAAATAAAAAAAAAACAAATAAAAAAAACTCACAAAAGCAAAGCTAACTGAACTTATTCTGCTCAAATACAGTCGCGTGCACTACTCTAAAAGCTCCAAATAGCTTCCACTATTGAAGTTTGCGCCATCAATTCAGAATATACGTGTTGGTCTAACTACCTTGTGAAACATTCTTCTATATGTTCTACCTCATTTACAAAGCCCGATCTTCATCTAGAAATCTGAAGTTAAAAACCCATCTTGAAAAATTAAACTTTTCGCATACCACGTAAGAGTGTTGGACAAAGCACATGTCTCATTTTATGTGCTTTCTCTTTCCTATTTTGTGATAACCGCGAGGAGGCTTGTAGAGTTAACCAGCATTGTTTCATTCCGTTCGGTTTTTTACACACTTGTTGGTTTCTTGGCACAACAATCTGTTAAAGCTCCTTAAGTGATTGCAAAAGTTATGGACTACAACCTAATGACGGTTGGTTCTAACGAGTTTGTATTCGGAGGGATAGGATTTGCGGTTCGAAAAGGACTTGCGTCCGCGACTTGTTGCATGCTTGTCCTAATTATTTGTAAAACTTGTTATCATTATAAATAAAATTTCCACTTAAAACAACAACAAAACCAACATTTTATTTTATTATACTAGAATATACTAAAAAAATTTTCTTTTATTTTGAAGAGTATATACTATAAATAAAAAAAAAAAAAAAAACAACAACAACAACAACAACATTTTTTCTTTTATTCGAAGAGTATATACTACAAAAAAAAAAAAAAAAACATCATCATTTTCTTTTTTTCGTAGATTATCCTCTACAAAAACCAAAAAAAAAAAAAAAAAAAAAAAAAACAAATAAAAAACTCACAAAAGCAAAGCTAACTGAACTTATTCTGCTCAAATACAGTCGCGTGCACTACTCTAAAAGCTCCAAATAGCTTCTACTATTGAAGTTTGCCATCAATTCAAAATATACGTGTTGGTCTAACTACCTTGTGAAACATTCTTCTATATGTTCTACCTCATTACAAAGCCACGATCTTCATCTAGGAAATCTGAAGTTAAAAAACCCATCTTGAATAAATTAACTTTTCACGCACATACCACGTAAGAGTGTTTAGACAAAAGCACATGTCTCATTTTATGTGCTTTCTCTTTCCTATTTTGTGATAACACGAGGAGGCTTGTAGAGTTAACCAGCATTGTTTCATTCCGTTCAGTTTCGACACTGTTGGTTTCTTGGCACAACAATCTGTTAAGCTCCTTAAGTGATTGCAGAAAGTTATGGACTACAACCTAATGACAGTTGGTTCTAACGAGTTTGTATTCAGGAGGATAGGATTTGCAATTCAGAAAGGACTTGCGTCACAGCTTGTTGCACGCTTGTCCTAATTATTTGTAAAACTTGTTATCATTATAAATAAAATTTCCACTTAAAAACAACAACATTTTTTTTTATTCGAAGAGAATATACTACAAAAAAAAAAAAAAATTTTCTTTAATTTGAAGAGTATATACTATAAATAAAAAAAATAAAAAAAAAAAACAACAACAACAACAACAACATTTTCTTTTTTATTGAAAGAGTATATACTACAAAAAAAAAAAAAAAAAAAAAAAAAATCATCATTTTCTTTTTTTTTTTTTTTGATTATCCTCTACAAAAAAAAAAAAAAAAAAAAAAAAAATAAAAAAAAAAAAAATCAAAAAACTCACAAAAACAAAGCTAAGCTGAACTTATTATTATGCTCAAATACAGTCGCGTGCACTACTCTAAAACCTCCAAATAACTTCCACTATTGAAGTTTGCCCATCAATTCGAGAATATCGTGTTGGTCTAACTACCTTTGTGAAACATTCTTCCATATGTTCTACCTCATTACAAAACCCACGATCTTCATCTAGGAAATCTGAAGTTAAAAACCACATCTTGAATAAATTAACTTTTCACGCACATACCACGTAAGAGTGTCTAGACAAAAGCACATGCCTCATTTTATGTGCTTTCTCTTTCCTATTTTGTGATAACACGAGGAGGCTTGTAGAGTTAACCAGCATTGTTTCATTCCGTTCAGTTTCGACACTGTTGGTTTCTTGGCACAACAATCTGTTAAGCTCCTTAAGTGATTGCAAAAGTTATGGACTACAACCCTAATGACGTTGGTTCTAACGAGTTTGTATTCGGGAGGATAGGATTTGCAGTTCAGAAAGGACTTGCGTCACAGCTTGTTGCATGCTTGTCCTAATTATTTGTAAAACTTGTTATCATTATAAATAAAATTTCCACTTAAAAACAACAACATTTTCTTTTATTCGAAGAGAATATACTACAAAAAAAACATTTTCTTTAATTTGAAGAGTATATACTATAAATTAAAAAAATAAAAAAAACAACAACAACAACAACAACAACATTTTTTTTTATTTTTTGAAGATATATATACAAAAAAAAAAAAAAAAAAAAAACATTTTTTCTTTTTTTTATCCTCTATTATCCAAAACAAAAAAAAAAAAAAAAAAAAAAAAAAAAAAAAAATAAAAAAATCAAAAAAAAAAAAAAAAACTAAAAAGCTGAACTTATTATGCTCAAATAGAGTTTAATGCACTACTCTAAAACCTCAAATAACTTCCACTATTGAAGTTTAGCCATCAATTCAGAATATATCGTGTTGGTCTAACTACCTTGTGAAACATTCTTCCATATGTTCTACCTCATTCTGAAAGCCACGATCTTCATCTAGGAAATCTGAAGTTAAAAACCCATCTTGAAAAAATTAACTTTTCATTTTACATACCACGTAAAGAGTGTTTAGACAAAAGCACATGTCTCATTTTATATGTGCTTTCTCTTTCCTATTGTGTGATAACACGAGGAGGCTTGTAGAGTTAACCAGCATTGTTTCATTCCGTTCAGTTTCGACACTGTTGGTTTCTTGGCACAACAATCTGTTAAGCTCCTTAAGTGATTGCAAAAAGTTATGGACTACAACCTAATGACAGTTGGTTCTAACGAGTTTGTATTAAGGAGGATAGGATTTGCAGTTCAGAAAGGACTTGCGTCACAGCTTGTTGCACGCTTGTCCTAATTATTTGTAAAACTTGTTATCATTATAAATAAAATTTCCACTTAAAAACAACAACATTTTCTTTTATTCGAAGAGAATATACTACAAAAAACATTTTCTTTAATTTGAAAATAAATATAAAAAAAAAAAAAAAAAAAAAAAACAACAACAACAACAACAACAACATTTTTTTTTTTTCAAGAGTATATACTAAAAAAAAAAAAAAAAAAAATCATCATTTTTTTTTTTTTTTGATTATCCTAAAAAAAAAAAAAAAAAAAAAAAAAAAACCTAAAAAATAAAAACAAATAAAAACTCACAAAAACAAAATAAAGCTGAACTTATTCTGCTCAAATACAGTCGCGTGCACTACTCTAAAAGCTCCAAATAGCTTCCACTATTGAAGTTTGCGCCATCAATTCAGAATATACGTGTTGGTCTAACTACCTTTGAAACATTCTTCTATATGTTCTACCTCATTACAAAGCCACGATCTTCATCTAGGAAATCTGAAGTTAAAAACCCATCTTGAATAAATTAACTTTTCACGCACATACCACGTAAGAGTGTTTTCGACAAAAGCATGTCTCATTTTATGTGCTTTCTCTTTCCTATTTTGTGTGATAACAGGAGGCTTGTAGAGTTAACCCGGCATTGTTTCATTCCGTTCGGTTTTGACACTTGTTGGTTTCTTGGCACAACAATCTGTTAAAAGCTCCTTAAGTGATTGCAAAAAGTTATGGACTACAACCTAATGACAGTTGGTTCTTCCTACGAGTTTTGTATTCGGAGGGATAGGATTTGCGGTTCGAGAAAGGACTTGCGTCCGCGACTTGTTGCATGCTTGTCCTAATTATTTGTAAAACTTGTTATCATTATAAATAAAATTTCCACTTAAAACAACAACAAAACCAACATTTTTTTTTTTTTCGAAGAGAATATACTAAAAAAAAAAAACATTTTCTTTTATTTGAATAAATATAAAAAAAAAAAAAAAAAAAAAAAAAAACAACAACAAACAACAACATTTTCTTTTTTATTTTAAAATATATACTAAAAAAAAAAAAAAAAAAAAAAAATCATCATTTTTTTTTTTTTTTTTGATTATCCTCTACAAAAAAAAAAAAAAAAAAAAAAAAAAAAAAAAAAAAAACAAATAAAAAACTCACAAAAGCAAAGCTAAGCTGAACTTATTATGCTCAAATAGAGTTAAATGCACTACTCTAAAACCTCAAATAACTTCCATTATTGAAGTTTTGCCCATCAATTCAGAATATCGTGTTGGTCTAACTACCTTGTGAAACATTCTTCCATATGTTCTACCTCATTACAAAGCCCGATCTTCTTCATCTAGGAAATCTGAAGTTAAAAAACCCATTTTGAAAAAATTAACTTTTCAGGTACATACCACGTAAGAGTGTTCAGACAAAAGCACATGTCTCATTTAATGTGCTTCATATTTCCTATTTTGTGATAACAGGAAGAGGCTTGTAGAGCAAACCGGCATTGTTTCATTCCGTTCAGTTTCGACACTATTGGTTTCTTGGCACAACAATCTGTTAAGCTCCTTAAGTGATTGCAAAAAGTTATGGACTACAACCTAATGACAGTTGGTTCTAACGAGTTTGTATTCAGGAGGATAGGATTTGCAGTTCAGAAAGGACTTGCGTCACAGCTTGTTGCATGCTTGTCCTAATTATTTGTAAAACTTGTTATCATTATAAATAAAATTTCCACTTAAAAACAACAACATTTTCTTTTATTCGAAGAGAATATACTACAAAAAAAAAAAAAATTTCTTTAATTTGAAGAGTATATACTATAAATAAAAAAAATAAAAAAAAAAACAACAACAACAACAACATTTTCTTTTATTCGAAGAGTATATACTACAAAAAAAAAAAAAAAAAAAATTTTTTTTTTTTTTTCGTAGATTATCCTCTACAAAAACAAAAAAAAAAAAAAAAAAAAAAAAATAAAACAAATAAAAACTCACAAAAAAAAAAGCTAAGCTGAACTTATTATGCTCAAATAGAGTTAAAATGTGCACTACTCTAAAACCTCAAACAACTTCCACTATTGAAGTTTAGCCATCAATTCAGAATATACGTGTTGGTCTAACTACCTTGTGAAACATTCTTCCATATGTTCTACCTCATTACAAAGCCGATCTTCATCTAGGAAATCTGAAGTTAAAAACCCCATCTTGAAAAAATTAACTTTTCCGCGCACATACCACGTAAGAGTGTTTAGACAAAAAAGCACATGTCTCATTTTATGTGCTTTCTCTTTCCTATTTTGTGATAACCGGAGGGGGCTTGTAGAGTTAACCAACATTGTTTCATTCCGTTCGGTTTTTTGACACTTGTTGGTTTTTCTTGGCACAACAATCTAAAAAGCTCCTTAAGTGATTGCAAAAGTTATGGACTACAACCTAATGACGGTTGGTTCTAACGAGTTTGTATTCGGGGAGGATAGGATTTGCGGTTCGAAAAGGACTTGCGTCCGCGACTTGTTGCATGCTTGTCCCTAATTATTTGTAAAACTTGTTATCATTATAAATAAAATTTCCACTTAAAACAACAACAAAACCAACATTTTCTTTTATTGAAGAGAATATACTATAAAAAAAAACAAAAACATTTTCTTTTATTTGAAGAGTATATACTATAAAAAAAAAAAAAAAAAAAAAACAACAACAACAACAACATTTTCTTTTTTTGAAGAATATATATACAAAAAAAAAAAAAAAAAAAAAATCATCATTTTTTTTTTTTTTTTTGATTATCCAAAAAAAAAAAAAAAAAAAAAAAAAAAAAAAATAAAAAAAAAACAAATAAAAACTCACAAAAGCAAAGCTAAAAAAAACTTATTATGCTCAAATAGAGTTCGTGCACTACTCTAAAAACCTCCAAACAACTTCCACTATTGAAGTTTGCGCCATCAATTCGATTCAATATACGTGTTGGTCTAACTACCTTGTGAAACATTCTTCCATATGTTCTACCTCATTACAAAGCCCGATCTTTCATCTAGGAAATCTGAAGTTAAAAACCCATCTTGAAAAATTAACTTTTCACGCATACATACCACGTAAGAGTGTTCAGACAAAAAGCACATGTCTCATTTTATGTGCTTTCTCTTTCCTATTGTGATGATAACGAGGAGGCTTGTAGAGTTAACCAACATTGTTTCATTCCGTTCGGTTTAAACACTTTTGGTTTCTTGGCACAACAATCTGTTTTAAGCTCCTTAAGTGATTGCAAAAGTTATGGACTACAACCTAATGACAAGTTGGTTCTAACGAGTTTGTATTCAGGAGGATAGGATTTGCGATTCGAGAAAGGACTTGCGTCCGGACTTGTTGCATGCTTGTCCTAATTATTTGTAAAACTTGTTATCATTATAAATAAAATTTCCACTTAAAAAACAACAAAACAACATTTTATTTTTTTATTGAAGAGAATATACTAAAAAAAAAAAACATTTTTTTTATTTGAAGAGTATATACTATAAATAAAAAAAAAAAAAAAAATAAACAACAACAACAACAACAACAACACATTTTTTTATTTTGAAGAAAATATACTACTAAAAAAAAAAAAAAAAAATCATTTTTTTTTTTTTTTAGTTGATTATCCAAAACAAAAAAAAAAAAAAAAAAAAAAAAAAAATAAAAAAAAAAAATAAAAACTCACAAAAGCAAAGCTAAGCTGAACTTATTATGCTCAAAATAGAGTTTAGCGTGCACTACTCTAAAAACTCAAAACAACTTCCACTATTGAAGTTTTTTATCATCAATTCAGAATATATCGTGTTGGTCTAACTACCTTGTGAAACATTCTTCCATATGTTCTACCTCATTACAAAGCCACGATCTTCATCTAGGAAATCTGAAGTTAAAAACCCATCTCTTGAAAAATTAACTTTTCACATTACATACCAAGTAAAGAGTGTTCAGACAAAAACACATGTCTCATTTTATGTGCTTTCTCTTTCCTATTGTGTGATAACACGAGGAGGCTTGTAGAGTTAACCAGCATTGTTTCATTCCGTTCAGTTTCGACACTGTTGGTTTCTTGGCACAACAATCTGTTAAGCTCCTTAAGTGATTGCAAAAGTTATGGACTACAACCTAATGACTGTTGGTTCTAACGAGTTTGTATTTAGGAGGATAGGATTTGCAGTTCAGAAAGGACTTGCGTCACAGCTTGTTGCACGCTTGTCCTAATTATTTGTAAAACTTGTTATCATTATAAATAAAATTTCCACTTAAAAACAACAACAAAACCAACATTTTTTTTTTATTCGAAGAGGATATACTACAAAAAAAAAAACATTTTCTTTATTTGAAGTGTATATACTATAAATAAAAAAAAAAAAAAAACAAACAACAACAACAACAACAACATTTTCTTTTTTTATTGAAGAGTATATACTACAAAAAAAAAAATCATCATTTTCTTTTTTTTTTTTTTGATTATCCACTACAAAAAAAAAAAAAAAAAAAAAAAAAAAAAAAATAAAAAACTCAAACTCAAAAAAAGCAAAGCTAACTAAAACTTATTATGCTCAAATAGAGTTAGTGCACTACTCTAAAACCTCCAAATAACTTCCACTATTTGAAGTTTGCGCCATCAATTCAAAATATCGTGTTGGTCTAACTACCTTGTGAAACATTCTTCCATATGTTCTACCTCATTACAAAGCCACGATCTTCATCTAGGAAATCTGAAGTTAAAAACCCCATCTTGAAAAAATTAACTTTTCACGTACATACCACGTAAGAGTGTTCAGACAAAAGCACATGTCTCATTTTATGTGCTTTCTCTTTCCTATTTTTTGATAACACGAGGAGGCTTGTAGAGTTAACCCGGCATTGTTTCATTTTCATTCCGTTCGGTTTAAACACTTTTGGTTTCTTGGCACAACAATCATTAAGCTCCTTAAGTGATTGCAAAAAGTTCTGGACTACAACCTAATGACAGTTGGTTCTAACGAGTTTGTATTCAGGAGGATAGGATTTGCAGTTCAGAAAGGACTTGCGTCACAGCTTGTTGCATGCTTGTCCTAATTATTTGTAAAACTTGTTATCATTATAAATAAAATTTCCACTTAAAACAACAACAAAACAACATTTTTCTTTTATTTGAGAATATACTATAAAAAAAAAAAAAACATAAAACATTTTTTTAATTTGAAGAGTATATAAATAAAATAAAAAAAAAAAAAAAAAAAAAACAACAAACAACATTTTTTTTTTTTTTCAAGAGTATATATACTAAAAAAAAAAAAAAAAAAAATCATTTTCTTTTTTTTTTTTTTTTTTGATTATCCACTAAAACCAAAAAAAAAAAAAAAAAAAAAAAAAAAAAAAAACAAAAATAAAAACTCAAAAAAAGCAAAGCTAAACTTAACTTATTATGCTCAAATAGAGTTGTGTGCACTACTCTAAAAAACCAAACAACTTCCACTATTGAAGTTTAGCCATCAATTCAAATATACGTGTTGGTCTAACTACCTTGTGAAACATTCTTCCATATGTTCTACCTCATTTACAAAGCCCGATCTTCATCTAGGAAATCTGAAGTTAAAAAGCCCATCTTGAATAAATTAACTTTTCACGCACATACCACGTAAGAGTGTTTAGACAAAAGCACATGTCTCATTTTATGTGCTTTCTCTTTCCTATTGTGTGATAACACGAGGAGGCTTGTAGAGTTAACCAGCATTGTTTCATTCCGTTCAGTTTTGACACTGTTGGTTTCTTGGCACAACAATCTGTTAAGCTCCTTAAGTGATTGCAGAAAGTTATGGACTACAACCTAATGACAGTTGGTTCTAACGAGTTTGTATTCAGGAGGATAGGATTTGCAGTTCAGAAAGGACTTGCGTCACAGCTTGTTGCACGCTTGTCCTAATTATTTGTAAAACTTGTTATCATTATAAATAAAATTTCCACTTAAAAACAACAACATTTTCTTTTATTCGAAGAGAATATACTACAAAAAAAAAAAAACATTTTCTTTAATTTGAAGAGTATATACTATAAATAAAAAAAAAAAAAAACAACAACAACAACAACATTTTCTTTTATTCGAAGAGTATATATACTACCAAAAAAAAAAAAAAAAAAAAAATTTTTTTTTTTTTTTTTTTGATTATCCACTACAAAAAAAAAAAAAAAAAAAAAAAAAAACTAAAATAAAACAAATCAAAACTCACAAAAAAAAAAGCTAAGCTGAACTTATTATGCTCAAATAGAGTTGCGTGCACTACTCTAAAAACCTCAAACAACTTCCACTATAGAAGTTTAAGCCATCAATTCAGAATATATCGTGTTGGTCTAACTACCTTGTGAAACATTCTTCCATATGTTCTACCTCATTACAAAGCCCGCGATCTTCATCTAGGAAATCTGAAGTTAAAAACCCATCTTGAAAAAATTAACTTTTCCATTACATACCATAAGTAGTGTTGGACAAAAGCACATGTCTCATTTTATGTGCTTTCTCTTTCCTATTTTGTGATAACCGCGAGGGGCTTGTAGAGCAAACCCGCATTGTTTCATTCCGTTCAGTTTTGACACTTTTTGGTTTCTTGGCACAACAATCTGTTAAGCTCCTTAAGTGATTGCAAAAAGTTCTGGACTACAACCTAATGACAGTTGGTTCTAACGAGTTTGTATTCAGGAGGATAGGATTTGCAGTTCAGAAAGGACTTGCGTCACAGCTTGTTGCATGCTTGTCCTAATTATTTGTAAAACTTGTTATCATTATAAATAAAATTTCCACTTAAAAACAACAACAAAACCAACATTTTATTTTATTCGAAGAGAATATACTATAAAAAAAAAACATTTTCTTTTATTTGAAGAGTATATACTATAAATAAAAAAAAAAAAAAATAACAACAACAACAACAACAACAACAACAACTTTTATTTTATTCGAAAATATATACTACAAAAAAAAAAAAAAAAAAAATCATTTTCTTTTTTTCGTTGATTATCCACTACAAAAACCAAAAAAAAAAAAAAAAAAAAAAAAAAAAAACAAATCAAAAAAATCACAAAAAGCAAAGCTAAAGCTAACTGAACTTATTCTGCTCAAATACAGTCGCGTGCACTACTCTAAAAACTCCAAACAACTTCCACTATTGAAGTTTTGCCATCAATTCAAAATATACGTGTTGGTCTAACTACCTTGTGAAACATTCTTCCATATGTTCTACCTCATTACAAAGCCACGATCTTCATCTAGGAAATCTGAAGTTAAAAAACCCATCTTGAAAAAATTAACTTTTCACGTACATACCACGTAAGAGTGTTCAGACAAAAGCACATGTCTCATTTTATGTGCTTTCTCTTTCCTATTTTGTGATAGCACGAGGAGGCTTGTAGAGCAAACCAACATTGTTTCATTTCGTTCAGTTTTGACACTGATGGTTTCTTGGCACAACAATCTTTTAAGCTCCTTAAGTTATTGCAAAAAGCTCTGGACTACAACCTAATGAAAGTTGGTTCTAACGTGTTTCTATTCAGGAGGATAGGATTTGCAGTTCAGAAAGGACTTGCGTCAAAGCTTGTTGCATGCTTGTCCTAATTATTTGTAAAACTTGTTATCATTATAAATAAAATTTCCACTTAAAAACAACAACAAAACCAACATTTTATTTTATTCGAAGGGAATATACTAAAAAAAAAAAACATTTTTTTATTTTTCTATATACAATAAATAAAAAAAAAAAAAAAAAAAAAAAAAAAACAACAACAACAACAACAACAACAACATTTTCTTTTATTCGAAGAGTATATACTACAAAAAAAAAAAAAAAAAAAAAAAATTTTTTTTTTTTTTTTGTTGATTATCCATACAAAAACAAAAAAAAAAAAAAAAAAACCTATAAAAAAAAAAAAAATCAAAAACTCACAAAAGCAAAGCTAAAAAAACTGAACTTATTATGCTCAAATAGAGTTTAATTGCACTACTCTAAAAACTCTCAAACAACTTCCACTATTGAAGTTTGCGCCATCAATTCAAAATATATGCGTGTTGGTCTAACTACCTTGTGAAACATTCTTCCATATGTTCTACCTCATTCTGAAAGCCACGATCTTCATCTAGGAAATCTGAAGTTAAAAACCCATCTTGAAAAAATTAACTTTTCATGTTACATACCACGTAAGAGTGTTCAGACAAAAGCACATGTCTCTCATTTTATGTGCTTTCTCTTTTATTTGTGATAACACGAGGAGGCTTGTAGAGCAAACCCGGCATTGTTTCATTCCGTTCGGTTTGACACTTTGTGGTTTCTTGGCACAACAATCTGTTAAGCTCCTTAAGTGATTGCAAAAAGTTATGGACTACAACCTAATGATTGGTTCCTTCTAACGAGTTTGTATTCGGGAGGATAGGATTTTGCAGTTCGAAAAGGACTTGCGTCCGCGACTTGTTGCATGCTTGTCCTAATTATTTGTAAAACTTGTTATCATTATAAATAAAATTTCCACTTAAAAAACAACAAAACCAACATTTTTCTTTTATTGAAGAGAATATACTATAAAAAAAAAAAAACATTTTTTTTATTTGAAGAGTATATACTAAAAAAATAAAAAAAAAAACAAAAACAACAACAACAACAACAACAACAACAACAACAATTTTTTTTTTTATTTATTGAAGATATATATACTAAAAAAAAAAAAAAAAAAAAACATCATTTTCTTTTTTTTTTGATTATCCACTACAAAAAAAAAAAAAAAAAAAAAAAAAATAAAAAAAAAACAAATCAAAACTCACAAAAAAAAAAAAGCTAACTGAACTTATTATGCTCAAATAGAGTTGCGTGCACTACTCTACAAAAAAATTCAAACAACTTCCACTATTGAAGTTTTAGCCATCAATTCAAATATATCATGTTGGTCTAACTACCTTGTGAAACATTCTTCCATATGTTCTACCTCATTTACAAAGCCCGCGATCTTCATCTAGGAAATCTGAAGTTAAAAACCCATCTTGAAAAATTAACTTTTCACGTACATACCGTAAAGAGTGTTGGACAAAAGCACATGTCTCATTTTATGTGCTTTCTCTTTCCTATTTTGTGATAACCACGAGGAGGCTTGTAGAGTTAACCGGCATTGTTTCATTCCGTTCGGTTTACGACACTTGTTGGTTTCTTGGCACAACAATCTGTTAAACTTAAAGTGATTGCAAAAGTTATGGACTACAACCTAATGACCGGTTGGTTCTAACGAGAGTTTTGTATTGGGAGGATAGGATTTTTCCTCGAAAAGGACTTGCGTCACGACTTGTTTGCATGCTTGTCCTAATTATTTGTAAAACTTGTTATCATTATAAATAAAATTTCCACTTAAAAACAACAAAACCAACCAACATTTTATTTTTATTGAAGAGAATATACTAAAAAAAAAAATTTTCTTTTATTTGAAGATATATATACTATAAATAAAAAAAAAAAAAAAAAAATAACAACAACAACAACAACATTTTTTCTTTTTATTCTAAGAGTATATACTAAAAAAAAAAAAAAAAAAAAAAATTTTTTTTTTTTTTTTTAGTTAGATTATCCACTACAAAAAAAAAAAAAAAAAAAAAAAAAAAAAAAAAAACAAATCAAAAACTCACAAAAGCAAAAGCTAAACTTATTATGCTCAAAATAGAGTTATGCAAAAAAAAAACCTCCAAAAAAAAATTGAAGTTTAATCAATTCAGAATATCGTGTTGGTCTAAACCTTGTGAAACATTTTCCATATGTTCTACCTCATTTACAAAGCCTTCATCTCTTCATCTAGGAAAAACTCTGAAAATTAAAAACCCATCTTGAAAAATGAACTTTTGGTTATCTTACCTTGTGAAACATTCTTCCATATGTTCTTCCTCATTACCTAAGTTTCTTTCCCCAGAATCTTCATCATCTAGGAAATTGAAGTTAAAAACCCCTTGAAAAATTAATTTTTTTTCGCTTGTTCTTTAGTTTAAAGGTGGCTTTTTTCAGGTTTCAAGTCAAAATGAATTGTCTCATTTTATGTGCTTTCTCTTTCCTATTTTGTGATAACCGCTTGGAGGCTTGTAGAGCAAACCGGCATTGTTTCATTCCGTTCGGTTTGACACTTTTGGTTTCTTGGCACAACAATCTAAAAGCTCCTTAAGTGATTGCAAAAGTTATGGACTACAACCTAATGACAGTTGGTTCTAACGAGTTTGTATTTAGGGAGGATAGGATTTGCGGTTCGAAAGGACTTGTCGTCAAACTTGTTGCATGCTTTGTCCTAATTATTTGTAAAACTTGTTATCATTATAAATAAAATTTCCACTTAAAAACAACAACATTTTCTTTTATTCGAAGAGAATATACTACAAAAAAAAAAAAATTTCTTTTTTTTAAGAATATATACTAAAAATAAAAAAAAAAAAAAAAAAACAACAACAACAACAACATTTTTTTTTTTATTGAAGTATATATATAAAAACTAAAAAAAAAAAAAAAAAAAAACCATCATTTTTTTTTTAACAACATTATTATTTTATACAAAAAAAAAAAAAAAAAAAAAAAAATAAAAAAAAAAAACAAATAAAAAACTCACAAAAGCAAAGCTAACTGAACTTATTATGCTCAAATACAGTCGCGTGCACTACTCTAAAACCTCCAAACAACTTCCACTATTGAAGTTTGCGCCATCAATTCAGAATATACGTGTTGGTCTAACTACCTTGTGAAACATTCTTCCATATGTTCTACCTCATTACAAAGCCACGATCTTCATCTAGGAAATCTGAAGTTAAAAACCCCATCTTGAAAAAATTAACTTTTCGCATTACATATACCAAGTAAGAGTGTTTGGACAAAAAACATGTCTCATTTTATGTGCTTTCTCTTTCCTATTATGTGATATTTGCTTGTTTTCATTGAAACCGTGATTGTTTCAACTTTCTTTTGACATGTTACATTCTGTGCTTTCGACAAACTTTTTGCCAGAAGTTAGCTAAATTTTTTTCTCAAAAGTTATGGACTTTTCTTTCTTCATTGGTTCTTGACATTTTTGAGGAGAAAGCATCCTTAGGATTTGGGTTGTAAAACACTTTAAATCCGCGAAATTTGCATGCTTGTTAGGTTTTATAAAACTTATTTATGAATAAAATTTCCACTTAAAACAAGTGACAAAGTCTTTGTTTCCTTTTATTCAATGATGAAAATTTTCTTTTATTTGAAGAGTATATATACTAGTAAAAAAAAAAAAAACAACATTTTTAATTTGAAGAACATTTTCTCTTAAAAAAAAAAAAATAAAAATATCATTTTTTAGTTTTTACATCTTTTCAAAAACAACATTCATGCCGCGATTATATCAAAAAAAAAACTTAAACATTTTCAAAACTTTTCAAATACAAAACTTGATTATGTCGGGGATATTTTAAATGATGCATTTTAGACTACTCTAAAAAAGGAACAACTTCCATGAATTTTTTCATTTATCCCATCGATTCAAATATCAACACTGGTCTAACTACCTGTATTGAAACATTCTTCCATATGTTTTTTACCTCATTACAAATGAGTGTGTTCTTCATCTAGCCTCTCGTTAAAAACCCATCTTGAAAAAATTAAGTTTTTGAGGTGTTCGGAGAAAGCAGCAATGTCTCATTTTATGTGCTTTCTCTTTTTTTTGGAATAACGAGGGGAGGCTTGTAGAGCTAACCAGCATTGTTTCATTCCGTTCTGTTTTGACACTTTTGGTTTCTTGGCAGAACAATCTGTTAAGCTCCTTAAGTGATTGCAGAAAGTTGTGGACTATAACCTAATGACAGTTGGTTCTAACGAGTTTGTATTCAGGAGGATAGGATTTGTAGTTCAGAAAGGATTTGCGTCACAGCTTCTTGCATGCTTGTCCTAATTATTTGTAAAACTAGTTATCATTATAAATAAAATTTTCACTTAAAAACAACAACAAACCTAACATTTTCTTTTATTCGAAGTGAATATACAACAAAAAAAAAAATTTTCATTTTCTTTTATTTGAAAAGTATATACTATAAATAAAATAATAAAAAAATAACAATAACAACAACAACATTTTCTTTTATTCGAAGAGTATATACTACAAAAAAACTAAAAAATAAATAAATAAATAAAACATCGTCATTTTATTTTTTTCATAGATTATCCACTACAAAAACAAAAAAATAAAACAAATATACCAAAAAAATAAAACAAATCAAAAACTTACAAAAGAAAAGCTAACTGAACTTATTCTACTCAGATACAGTCGCGTGCACTACTCTAAAAGCTCCAAACAACTTCCAATATTGAAGTTTGCGCCATCAATTCAGAATATACGTGTTGGTCTAACTACCTTGTGAAATATTCTTCCATATATTCTACCTCATTACAAAGGCACGATCTTCATTTAGGAAATCTGAAGTTAAAAAGCCGATCTAGAAAAAGTTAACTTTTCACGTACATACCACGTAAGAGTGTTCAGAAAAAAGCACATGTCTCATTTTATGTGCTATCTCTTTCCTATTTTGTGATATTTGCTTGTTTTCATTGATTGGTGTGATTTTTTTCTTGGCAATCTTTCTTTTGACATTGTTAAAGTTATATTACAACTTAATGACGGTTGGTTCTAACGAGTTTGTATTGATGTTATAGCTAAATTTTTTCTCAAGCTTTCCACGGTATTTTCTTTCTTCATCTCTTGACATTTGAGGAAAACCATCCTTACGTTTGGGGGTGGTAAAAACTACGAAAAAAATTCACGTTTTTTTTAGGTTGTATAGAGCTTCTTTATGAATAAGTGTACTTAGTGACAAAGTCTTGTTTCCTTTTCTATAATGAAAATTTTCTAAAATTCTCACACTAGTATTTTTTTAAGATTGGTTCTTAAAAACTTAATATAATAAAAAAAAAAATAAAAAATTACAACTTTTTCGGGGACATTCATGCTTTCGGAATTAACATTGAAAATAATTTATACATTTTGAAAGGTTTTCAAATACCGACTTGATCATGTCTAGGGATATTTTATGTGATGCATTTATAGAAGTTTGAGTACAATTCAAGAATATACGGTTGGTCTATTTTTCATTGATCCAAATGATTCTTCCATATGTTCTACGCTTTCATTCACCGCATTACAATTGGTCTCTTCATTGGTTTGAGGGAGGTTAAAAACCCATCTTGAAAAAATTAACTTTTCCTCTCCATTGGTAGGGTGTTGGGAAAAACCACATCTTTGAGGTTTATGAACCAGCTAATAGAGCAATAGCAGGGAAGATTGGGAAACACGAGGAGGCTTCTACAGCTAACCAGCATTGTTTCATTTCGTTCAGTTTCGACACTTCTGGTTTATTGGCACAACAATCTGTTAAGCTCCTTAAGTTATTGCAGAAACTTATGGACTACAACCTAATGAAAGCTATTTCTATCGAGTTTGTATTCAGGAGGATAGGATTTGCAGTTCAGAAAGGACTTGCGTCACAGCTTGTTGCACGCTTGTCATAATTATTTGTAAAACTTGTTATCATTATAAATAAAATTTCCTCTTAAAAACAACAACAAAACCGACATTTTCTTTTATTCGAAGAGAATATACGACAAACAAAAAAAAACATTTTCTTTTATTTGAAGAGTATATACTATAAATAAAAAAATAAAAAATAACAACAACAACAACAACAACAACAACAACAACAACAACAACAACATTTTATTTTATTCGAAGAGTATATACTACAAAAAAACTAAAAAGAAAACATTTTATTTTTTTTTTTTTGAAGTATATATACTACAAAAAAAAAAAAAAACTTCTTTTAAAAAAAAAAAAAACTATAAAAATAAAATAAATAAAAAACTCACAAAAGCAAAGCTAACAGAACTGATTCTTCTCAAATACAGTCGTGTGCACTACTCTAAAATTTCCAAACAACATCCACTATTGAAATTTGTGCCATCAATTCAAAATATACGTGTTGGTCTAACTACCTTGTGAAACATTCTTCCATATGTTTTACCTCATTACGAAGCCACGATCTTCATCTAGGAAATCTGAAGTTCAAAAACCCATTTTGAAAAAATTAGCTTTTCATGCACATACCACGTAAGAGTGTTCAGACAAAAGCACATGTCTCATTTTATGTGATTTCTCTTTCCTATTGTGTGATAACACGAGGAGGCTTGTAAAGGAAACCAGCATTGTTTCATTCCGTTCAGTTTTGACACTGTTGGTTTCTTGGCACAACAATCTGTTAAGCTCCTTAAGTGATTGCAAAAAGTTATGGACTACAACCTAACGATAGTTGTTTCTAACGGGTTTGTATTCAGGAGGATAGGATTTGCAGTTCCGAAAGGACTTGCGTCACAGTTTGTTGCATACTTGTCCTAATTATTTGTAAAACTTGTTATCATTATAAATAAAATTTGCACTTCAAAACAACAAGAAAATCAACATTTTATTTTATTCGAAGAGCATATACTATAAAAAAAAAACATTTTCTTTTATTTGCTGAGTATATACAATAAATAAAAAAAAAAACAAAAACAACAACAACAACAACAACATTTTTTCTTTTATTGAAGAATATATACTACAAAAAAAAAAAAAAAAAAAAAAAAAAAACACAAAACATTTTTTTTTTTTTTTTTTTATCCACTACAAAAAAAAAAAAAAAAAAAAAATATAAAAAAACAAATCAAAAACTCACAAAAGCAAAGCTAAGCCCGAACTTATTATGCTCAAATAGATGGCGTGCACTACTCAAAAAACCTCAAACAGCTTTCCACTATTTGAAGTTTGCCATCATCAATTCAGAATATACGTGTCGGTCTAACTACCTTGTGAAACGTTCTTCCATATGTTCTACCTCATTACAAAGCCACGATCTTCATCTAGGAAATCAGAAGTTAAAAAACCCACATAGAAAAAATTAACTTTTCACGTACATACCACGTAAAAGTATTCAGACAAAAGCACATGTCTCATTTTATGTGCTATCTCTTTCCTATTGTGTGATATTTGTTTGTTTTCTTTGATTGGTGTGATATTTTCAACTCTCTTTTGACATGTTACATATTGTGCTCTACACACTTTTTGCCGTAGTGTTAGCTTAATTTTTCCTCAAGCTTTACAGGTATTTTCTTTCTTCATCTCTTGACATTTTGAGGAGAAAGCATCCTTCTTATTTGTAAAACTTGTTAAGAACTTAAATAAAATTCCACGTAAAAACAAGTTTTGTATAGAGCTTCTTTATGAATAAGTGTACTTAGTGACAAAGTCTTGATTCATTTTCTATGGTGAAAATTTTCTAGAATTCTCACAAATAGTATTTGATTAACATTTGTTCTTAGAAACTTAATATAATATAAAAAAAAAAAATAATAGTTTTGACATCTTTTTTCAGAACATTATTCATGCAAAAACAAAAAAAAAAAAAACACATAATTTATACATTTTCAAAAACACAAATACCGACTTGATCATGTTATGGGGATATTTTAGGTGATGCATTTTAAAACCTCCAAACACAAGATTGAAGTTTGGAGGCATCATTGAATTTTTTGGTCTTATCTAATGAGGGAAGATCAACAACATTCATGTATTGGTCTTCTAGTTGGTTTAAGGGGAGGCATGAGTGTGTTGAAAAAATTAAGCCTTCTCTATTGGTAGGGCTTTGGAATTGAGTCTTTGAGGTGGGGAACCAGCTAATAATAGAGTGCTTTCTCTTTCCTATTTTGGATAACACGAGGGAGGCTTCTAGAGCTAACCAGCATTGATTCATTCCGTTCAGTGTTGACACTTTTGGTTTCTTGGCACAACAATCTGTTAAGCACCTTAAGTGATTGTAGAAAGTTATGGACTACTACCTAATGACAAATTTCTAACGAGTTTGTATTAGGGGAGGATAGGATTTGCGATTCAAAACTTACTTGCGTCCGCGACTTGTTGCATGCTTTGTCCTAATTATTTGTAAAACTTGTTATCAATATAAATAAAATGTCCACTTAAAAACAACAACAAAACCAACATTTTCTTTTATTCGAAGATAATATACGACGAACAAAAAAAAAACAAATTTCTTTTGTACGAAGAGTTTATACTATAAATAAAAAAAATAACGACAACAACGACAACATTTTATTTTATTCGAATAGTATATAAATATATACTACACAAAAACTAAAAAAAACAATTTCTTTTATTTGAAGAGTATATACTATAAATAAAAAACAACATCTTATTTTATTCGAAGACTATATACTAAAAAATAAAACTTATAAAAATAAAACAAATAAAAAACTAACAAAAGCAAAGCTAACTGAACATATTCTACTCAAATACAGTCGCGTGCACTACTCTAAAAGCTCCAAACAACTTCAACTATTGAAGTTTGCGCCATCAATTCAGAATATACGTGTTGGTCTAACTACCTTCTGAAACATTCTTCCATATGTTCTACCTCATTACAAAGCCACGATCTTCATCTAGGAAATCTGAAGTTAAAAACCCCATCTTGAAAAAATTAACTTTTCACGCACATACCAAGTAAGAGTGTTCAGACAAAAGCACATGTCTCATTTTATGTGCTATCTCTTTCCTATTGTGTGATAACCAGGGAGGCTTGTAGAGTTAACCAGGCATTTTTCATTCCGTTCGGTTCGACACTTTGTTGGTTTCTTGGCACAACAATCTGTTTAAGCTCCTTAAGTGATTGCAAAAAGTTATGGACTACAACCTAATGGCGGTTGGTTCTAAACGAGTTTGTATTCGAGGAGGATAGGATTTGCGGTTCGAGGAAGGACTTGCGTCAGCGACTTGTTTGCATGCTTGTCCTAATTATTTGTAAAATTTGTTATCATTATAAATAAAATTTCAACTTAAAAACAACAACAAAACCAACATTTTATTTTATTGAAGAGAATATACAACAAAAAAAAAAACATTTTTTTTTTTTGAAGAGTAATAAATAAAAAAAAAAAAAAAAAAAATAAAAAACAACATTTTCTTTTATTAGAAGAGTATATACAACAAAAAAAAAAAAAAAAAAAATTTTTTTTTTTTAAGTTGATTATCCACTAAAAAAAAAAAAAAAAAAAAAAAAAAAAAAAAATTATTTAAATTAAAAAGCAAAGCTAACTGAACTTATTATGCTCAAATACGGTGGTTTGCGTGCACTACTCTAAAAGCTCCAAACAGCTTTCACTATTAAAGTTTGCGCCATCAATTCAGAATATACGTGTTGGTCTAACTACCTTGTGAAACATTCTTCCATATGTTCGACCTCATTACAAAGCCAAGATCTTCATCTAGGAAATCTGAAGTTAAAAACCCCATCTTGAAAAAATTAACTTTTCACGCACATACCTCGTAAGAGTGTTCAGACAAAAGCACATGTCTCATTTTATGTGCTTTCTCTTTCTTATTATGTGATAACACGAGGAGGCTTGTAGATTTAACCAGCATTGTTTCATTTCATTCATTTTCGACACTGTTGGTTTCTTGGCACAACAATCTGTTAAGCTCCTTAAGTGATTGCAGAAAGTTATGGATTACAACCTAAAGAAAGCTTGTTCTAACGAGTTTGTATTCAGGAGAATAGGATTTGCAGTTAAGAAAGGACTTGCGTCACAGCTTGTTGCACGTTTGTCCTAATTATTTGTAAAATTTGTTATCATTATAAATAAAATTTCCACTTAAAAACAACAACAAAACCAACATTTTCTTTTATTCGAAGAGAATATACAACAAAAAAAAACATTTTCTTTTATTTGTAGAGTATATACTATAAATAGAAAAATAAAAAAATAACAATAACAACAACAACAATCTCTTTTATTCGTAGAGTATATACTACAAAAAAAAATAAAAAAAATAAAAAAAAGACATCATTACTTTATTTTTTTTCGTATATTATCCACTACAAAAATCAAAAAAATAAAAAACCCTATAAAAATAAAAATAAATCAAAAACTCACAAAATCAAAGCTAACTGAACTTATTCTACTAAAATACAGTCGTGTTCACTACTCTAAAAGCTTCTAATAGCTTCGACTATTGAAGTTTGCATCATCAGTTTAGAATAAACGTGTTGGCATAACTACCTTGTGAAACATTCTTCCGTATGTTCTACTTCATTACAAAGCCACGTTCTTCATCTAGGAAATCTAAAGTTAAAAAACCCATCTAGAAAAAATTAACTTTTCACTTACATACCACGTAAGAGTTTTCAGACAAAAGCACATGTCTCATTTTATGTGCTATCCCTTTCCTATTGTGTGATATTTGCTTGTTTTCATTGATTGGTGTGATATTTTCATCTTTCTTTTGACATGTTACATATTGTTGCTTTCGACACAACTTTTTTAAAACTCCTTAAGTGATTGTTAGCTATATTTTTTCTCAATCTTCATAAGTATTTTCTTTCTTCATCTTATGACATTTTGAGGAGAAAGCATCCTTGTCCTAATTATTTGTAAAATTTGTTATCATTATAAATAAAATTTCAAGCAAAATTTAAAACCAGTTTTTTTAGGTTGTATATACAGCTTCTTTATGAATAAAATTTTCTTTTATTTGTCTTGTTTCCCTTTAAATGATGAAAAAATAACAAATTCTCAACAACATTTTTTTTATTAGAGATTTGTTCTTAAAAACTTAATATAATATGTAGGCAATAGTTTTTACATCTTTTTCAAGAACATTCATGCAAAAAAAAATCAAAAAAAACATAATTTCTTCATTTTCGGGTTTCAAATACAAACTTGATCATGTCGGGGATATTTTATGGGATGCATTTTGGAAACCTTGGAGTACAAGTGAAGAAGGAGGCTCCCATGAATTTTTTCATTGAAACGAATGAGGGAAGATCAACACTTCAAACTTCTTCCATGTATTTGTCTGATTAGTTTGAGGGGAGGCATCGTGTGTTTAATGTAAAGCGTGTGCCTCTCCATTAATTAAAAACCCAGGAATGGAAATTAACTTTTCATTAGGTGGGAGAACCAGCTAATACAAAAGCACATGTCTCATTTTATGGAAGATTTCCTATTGTGAGATAACACGAGGAGGCTTGTAGAGCTAACCAAAGATTGTTTCATTCCGTTCAGTTTTGGCACTTTTGGTTTCTTGGCAAAACAATCTGTTAAGCTCCTTAAGTGATTGCAGAAAGTTATGGACTACAACCTAATGACAACTGGTTCTAACGAGTTTCTATTCGGGAGGATAGGATTTGCAGTTCAGAAAGGACTTACGTATCAACTTGTTGCACGCTTATCCTAATTATTTATAAAACTTGTTATCATTATAAATAACATTTACACTTATAAACAACAACAAAACCAACATTTTCTTTTATTAGAATAGAATATACTACAAAACAAAAAACAAACAAAAAAATTTAATTTGAATAAAAAAAAAAAACATTTTCTTTTAATGAAAAGTATATACTTAAAAAAAAAAAATAACAACAACAACAACATTTTTTTTTTATTATTACAAAAAAACTATACTAAAAAAAAAAAAAAAAAACATCATCATTTTTCATTTTTTTCAGTAGATTATCCACTTCGAAAAAAAAAAAAAAAAAAATAAAAAAAAAAAACAAATCAAAACTCACAAAAAGCAAAGCTAACTGAACTTATTATGCTCAAATCTGATTCAGCGTGCACTACTCTAAAACTCCAAACAACTTCCACTATTGAAGTTTGCGCCATCAATTCAGAATATACGTGTTGGTCTAACTACCTTGTGAAACATTCTTCCATAAGTTCTACCTCATTACAGAGCCTTGATCTTCATCTAGGAATTCTAAAGTTAAAAAACCATTTTTGAAAAAATTAATTGTTCACGTACATACAACGTAAGAGTGTTCAGACAAAAGCACATGTCTCATTTTATATGCTATATCTCTCCTGTTGTATGATATTTGTTTGTTTTTATTGATTGGTGTGAAATTTTCAACTTTCTTTTGACATGTTACATATTGTGCTCGACACACTTTTTGCCGCAGTATTAGCTAAATTTTTTCTCAAGCTTCACAGGTATTTTCTTTCTTCATCTCTTGACATTTTGAGGAGAAAGCATCTTTCTGTTTGGGGGTGGTAAGAACCTGAAGCCAAATTTAAGTAGTTTTTAGGTTTTATAGAGCTTCTTTATGAATAAGTGTACTTGGTGACAAAGTCTTGTTTCCCTTTCTCTGATGAAAATTGTCTAGAAATCTCACATTATTATTCATATTAGGATTTGTTCTTAGAAACTTAATATAATATGTAGGAAATAGTTTTTACATCTTTTCAAGAACATTCATGCACGGAGTATCATTGACAGCAAAATTTATACATTTTCCAGGTTTCAAATACCGACTTGATCATGTTAGGGATATTTTATGTGATGCATTTTGGAGGGCTGGAGTACAAGTGAAGAAGGAGGCTCCAGTGAATTTTTTCATTGCTCCAAATAAGAGAAGATCAACACTTCGGCTTGCAGATGTATTGGCCTACAGTTGGTTTGCGGGGAGGCATACATGTGTTAATGTAACTTGAGACTCTCTATTGGTAGGGCTAGGGAATGGAGTCTTTGAGGTGGGAGAACCGTCTCATAAAGCGGCTCGGCGGGGGAAGATTGTGAAACACGAGGAGGCTTGTACAGCTAACCATCATTGTTTCATTCCATTCAGTTTCGATACTTTTGGTTTCTTGGCACAACAATCTGTTAAGCTCCTTAAGTGATTGCAGAAAGTTATGGACTACAACCCATAATGACAGCTGGTTCTAACAAGTTTGTATTCAGGAGGATAGGATTTGCAGTTCAGAAAGGACATGCGTCAGAGCCTGTTGCACGCTTGTCCTAATTATTTGTAAAACTTTTTATCATTATAAATAACATTTACATTTAAAAACAACAACAAAACCAACATTTTCATTTCTTTGAATAGAATATATTAAAAAAAAAAAATTTTTTCTTTTATATGAAGATATATATAAATAAAAAAAAAATAAAAACAACAACAACAACAACAACAATTTTTCTTTTATTCAAAGAGTATATACTAAAAAAAAAAAAAAAAAAAAAAATCATTTTAAAATTATCCAAAAAAAAAAAAAAAAAAAAAAAAAAACCAATAAAAATAAAATAAATAAAAAACTCACAAAAACAAAGCTAACTGAACTTATTCTGCTAAAATACAGTCCCGTGCACTACTCTAAAAACTCCGAACAGTTTCCACTTTTGAAGTTTGCGCCATCAATTCAGAATATACGTGTTGGTCTAACTACCTTGTGAAACATTCTTCCATATGTTCTACCTCATTACAAAGCCATGATCTTCATCTATGAAATCTGAAGTTAAACAACCCATCTTGAAAAAATTAACTTTTCATGTACATACCACGTAAGAGTGTTCAGATAAAAGCACATGTCTCATTTTATGTGCTATCTCTTTCCTATTGTGTGATATTTGTTTGTTTTCATTGATTGGTGTGATATTTTCAACTTTCTTTTGACATGTTACTTATTGTGCTCGACACACTTTTTCCCGCAGTGTTAGCTAAATTTTTTCTCAAGCTTCACATGTATTTTCTTTCTTCATCTCGTGACATTTTGAGGAGAAAGCATCCTTCTGTTTGGGGGTGGTAAGAACCTGAAGCCAAATTTACATAGTTTTTAGGTTTTATAGAGCTTCTTTATGAATAAGTGTAGTTAGTGACAAAGTCTTGTTTCCCTTTCTCTGATGAAAATTGTGTAGAAATCTCACACTAGTATTCGTATTAAGATTTGTTCTTAGAAACTTAATATAATATGTAGGCAATAGTTTTTACATCTTTTCAAGAACATTCATGCACGGAGTATCATTGACAGCATAATTTATACTTTTTCCAGGTTTCAAATACTGACTTGATCATGTTAGGGATATTTTATGTGATGCATTTTGGAGGGCTGGAGTACAAGTGAAGAAGGAGGCTCTAGTGAATTTTTTCATTGATCCAAATGAGAGAAGATCAACACTTCGGCTTGTAGATGTATTAGCCTACAGTTGGTTTGCGGGGAGGCATGCGTGTGTTGATGTAACTTGAGACTCTCTGTTGCTAGGGCTTGGGAATGGAGTCTTTGAGGTGGGAGAACCAGCTAATAGAGCAGCAGCAGGGAATATTGGGAAACACGAGGAGGCTTGTACAGCTAACCAGCATTGTTTCATTCCTTTCAGTTTCGATACTTTTGGTTTCTTGGCACAACAATCTGTTAAGCTCCTTAAGAGATTGTAGAAAGTTATGGACTACAACCCCTAATGACAGGTTTGGTTCTAACGAGTTTTGTATTCGGGGAGGATAGGATTTGCAGATTCGAAAAAGGACATCGTCGTCCACGACTTGTTGCACGCTTTTCCTAATTATTTGTAAAACTTTTTATCATTATAAATAACATTTACACTTAAAAACAACAACAAAACCAACAATTTCATTTATTCGAATAAAATATATTACAAAAAAAAAACATTTACTTTTATATGAAGAGTATATACTATAAATTAAAATAAAATAACAACAACAACAACAACAACAACATTTTCATTTATTCAAAGAGTATATACTACAAAAAATAAAAATAAAAATAAAAAATCATCATTTTCTTTTTTTCATAGATTATCCACTACAAAAAAAAATAAAAATAAAATAAAAATAAAACTATAAAAATAAAACAAATCAAAAACTCACAAAAACAAAGCTAACTGAACTTATTCTGCTAAAATACAGTCCCGTGCACTACTCTAAAAGCTTTGAACAGTTTCCACTTTTGAAGTTTGCGCCATCAATTTAGAATATACATGTTGGTCTAACTACTTTGTGAAACATTCTTCCATATGTTCTACCTCATTACAAAGCCATGATCTTCATCTATGAAATCTGAAGTTAAAAAACCCATCTTGAAAAAATTAACTTTTCACGTACATTCCACGTAAGAGTGTTCAGATAAAAGCATATGTCTCATTTTATGTGTTATCTCTTTCCTATTGTGATGATATTTGTTTGTTTTCATTGATTGGTGTGATATTTTCAACTTTCTTTTGACATGTTACTTATTGTGCTCGACACACTTTTTCCTGCAGTGTTAGCTAAATTTTTTCTCAAGCTTCACAGGTATTTTCTTTCTTCATTTCTTGACATTTTGAGGAGAAAGCATCCTTCTGTTTGGGGGTGGTAAGAACCTGAAGCCAAATTTAAGTAGTTTTTAGGTTTTATAGAGCTTATTTATGAATAAGTGTACTTAGTGACAAAGTCTTGTTTCCCTTTTTCTGATGAAAATTGTCTAGAAATCTCACACTAGTATTCGTATTAGGATTTGTTCTTAGAAACTTAATATAATATGTAGGCAATAGTTTTTACATCTTTTCAAGAATATTCATGCACGGAGTATCATTGACAGCATAATTTATACATTTTCCAGGTTTCAAATACCGACTTGATCATGTTAGGGATATTTTATGTGATGCATTTTGGAGAGCTGGAGTACAAGTGAAGAAGGAGGCTCTAATGAATTTTTTCATTGATCCAAATGAGAGAAGATCAACACTTTGGCTTGTAAATGTATTAGCCTACAGTTGGTTTGCGGGGAGGCATGCGTGTGTTGATGTAACTTGAGACTCTCTGTTGCTAGGGCTTGGGAATGGAGTCTTTGAGGTGGGAGAACCAGCTAATAGAGCAGCAGCAGGGAAGATTGGGAAACACTAGGAGGCTTGTACAGCTAACCAGCATTGTTTCATTCCTTTCAGTTTCGATACCTTTGGTTTCTTGGCACAACAATCTGTTAAGCTCCTTAAGAGATTGCAGAAAGTTATGGACTACAACCCCTAATGACAGTTGGTTCTAACGAGTTTGTATTCAGGAGGATAGGATTTGCAATTCAGAAAGGACATGCGTCACAGCTTGTTGCGCTTGTCCTAATTATTTGTAAAACTTTTTATCATTATAAATAACATTTACACTTAAAAACAACAACAAAACCAACATTTTCATTTATTCGAATAAAATATATTACAAAAAAAAACATTTTCTTTTATATGAAGAGTATATACTATAAATTAAAATAAAATAACAACAACAACAACAACAACAACAACAACAACATTTTCATTTATTCAAAGAGTATATACTACAAAAAAAAAAAAAAAAAAACATCATCATTTTTTTTTTTTTCATAGATTATCCACTACAAAAAAAATAAAAATAAAATAATAAAACTATAAAAATAAAACAAATCAAAAACTCACAAAAACAAAGCTAACTGAACTTATTCTGCTAAAATACAGTCCCGTGCACTACTCTAAAAGCTCCGAACAGTTTCCACTTTTGAAGTTTACGCCATCAATTCAGAATATACATGTTGGTCTAACTACCTTGTGAAACATTCTTCCATATGTTCTACCTCATTACAAAGCCATGATCTTCATCTATGAAATCTGAAGTTAAAAAACCCATTTTGAAAAAATTAACTTTTCACGTACATATCACGTAAGAGTGTTCAGATAAAAGCATATGTCTCATTTTATGTGCTATCTCTTTCCTATTGTGTGATATTTGTTTGTTTTCATTGATTGGTGTGATATTTTCAACTTTCTTTTGACATGTTACTTATTGTGCTCGACACACTTTTTCCCGCAGTGTTAGCTAAATTTTTTCTCAAGCTTCACAGGTATTTTCTTTCTTCATCTCTTGACATTTTGAGGAGAAAGCATCCTTCTGTTTGGGGGTGGTAAGAACCTGAAGCCAAATTTACGTAGTTTTTAGGTTTTATAGAGCTTCTTTATGAATAAGTGTACTTAGTGACAAAGTCTTGTTTCCCTTTCTCTGATGAAAATTGTCTAGAAATCTCACACTAGTATTCGTATTAGGATTTGTTCTTAGAAACTTAATATAATATGTAGGCAATAGTTTTTACATCTTTTCAAGAACATTCATGCACGGAGTATCATTGACAGCATAATTTATACATTTTCCAGGTTTCAAATACCGACTTGATCATGTTAGGGATATTTTATGTGATGCATTTTGGAGAGATGGAGTACAAGTGAAGAAGGAGGCTCCAGTGAATTTTTTCATTGATCCAAATGAGAGAAGATCAACACTTCGGCTTGCAGATGTATTGGCCTACAGTTGGTTTGCGGGGAGGCATGCATGTGTTGATGTAACTTTAGACTCCCAACAGGAGTCGACCGGTTCCCCTTAGAGGTCAACAAAAAACTAGAGCATCGCATAGGTGTAGGGCATTACGTCGAAAGCAGAGCAAGCAGGTAAGTACCGAAAGCAGGTAAGGCTTTATCAGCGGGTAACGCTTGACGCAGAAAGCGCATAACAAGTAGCTATCCTCAAAAGAAGTAGCTCTCCTAACATCCATGTTTTTTTTTTCTATGTCCTTGATTATCTGAAAGCTATACTCGAAAGGAAAGAAACAAAAGTGTAACAAAAGCAACTATTGAACAACCTATTCCTATTCATGCAACGGCTTTGTTTTTCTCTTTTCATGCACGCACATACCTTTCCCGTTTCTTGAATCCCGGCATCGGCAACCCCTGCTGGATTGGCCAGTTCTTCTTTAGGAGAGTGTCGTGGGAGAGCTACATTTAGGAGAGCGACCCTGGTTTCGTGGGAGAGAGGGACTAAACATACGAAATAGTAGCTCCTTTCATGAGTGGATTGCGTTTCTGAGTCTAAAGTTTGAGTCGGCGAAATGAAATTTCTATCTGTGGCTGCTCCTTCAATTGTTGGGTTGCTGAACGAGTTCCTTCTCTAACGACGCTTGGCTTGCATTTGGAGCATTTCAAGGTGTGGGTGCCCGGCCTTGTATTGTCGCATGATCCGGTGTTGCCATTCGATCTGGTGGGAAGTACATCACCGGGTAGGAAAGGAAATAGGAAGGTTACGACCGGGGAGGTATCGGATTGGAGTCAGGCCTCACCAGCATGGGCATTTCTATGAGATAAAAGAAAGAGCAGTAATGGCGGGGGCAGCAGACGGAAGAGCCTGCCGTAGTTCAGTCATTCCCGGGCTTTAAGCTTTAAGTCCTAGTGTTGCCACGAGGGAAGTCCCACTACAGAAAGAAGGGGAGTGCGAAAGAAGACTAACAACTACAAGTGGAGTCCAAAGCCTACTAGCAAAGGCGAGAGCTACAACCACTAAGAAGAAGTTCCAAACGGGGTCGTGTCTGTCCCTTACCAACAAGGCGAGATCAGAGGCAACGGTGGCAGAAGCAAGGATGACTTACAACTAAAACAAGCAGAAGGAACGGTAGGGGGTTTGATACCACTTTGAATCAGGAAGCAAAGAGCAAATAGGGGGTCTCACTCATAAAGTTTATGCACTCAATAATAGAATGGGCCTCTTGAAAGAGAGGCCCGAACGCAACGGACATGAGAGTTTGTCATTTTCTTGATACAGAAGCAAGGGGTCATTCGCACCTTGCTTAGGCATTCAAACACCGCTTGCTCTTTCGGTTAATAATCTCCCTCTTCCTTCCCTTCCTATCTCTTCCTGCTATCCCAGTTTAGGGAATATTCAATGAAGGAAGTTACTTGAAAGTTGAGTGAGGTTGTTCTTGCCATAGTGGGCAGGAGCGCACTTCCGTTTTCTACGCTGAGTTGAGTGAGTCAAAGTGTCCTTAGACGGATCAGGCAAAGGTGCTTGTAAGCTCGCCCCTCAAGGAAAGGAAAGGCAGACTTACACCCAAACAAATGAAATGCTCTCCATGGTCTCAGGTGGAAGTCCTTACCTCTAAAGATTGGAAGATTTAGAGTGACCACTAGCCTATTAGTAGAAGGAAGTCCCCATCTCACTTGTCACAGCAGTTGACTGATTGATTCGCGCATCAGTAGCCATCGCCTGGTGAAGCCTAGATTAAGCCGATGAGTAGCTGGACGAAGAGAAGATCGATTCTCTCGCAAGATCTCTTTAGAAGACTCACGCGTGGGAAACCCTTTACTTGACTTTGTCGATGGCTTGGGGATTGAGTTTGCTTGCTGCTTGCCCGGATGTTGGAGATGATAACCCAAACTGGGTGTTTAGCTGATTGGAATCGTCAACTTCGACCTGTGGCTTTCAAGAATAGATTATCTGCCCTTTTAACGATATTTCGACTTTCAATTGGTCCCCCCTTAAGAGTAGGAAGAACTAGCCATAAAACGTCTTAGAACAAGCCTAGGAAGAACCTACCCTTTCTCTATCCGGAATCCCCAGTTCTTCGTTTGATTGACATGACTTCAGTTTAGGCATTTTAGGCCAGTCAACAAGGGAACCCCTCTCCATTTTCTATGTCCAGAGACGTTTACTCCTTCTGTCAAGGCAGGCAGGTAAGGGCAGGGGCAACAAATATAGTTATTCTCTTGCTCGTCTTATGTTATATAAACATCCTCCCTCCATCCGCAGCTCTGAGGGTTAAGAAAAGCTTTTCAGAGGCCACCCAGTTTCAGGTTTGCGATGGGTCTATGTACGATAGGTGCGAATTGGCTTTTGCTGTAGTTCGCTCATCCCCCGCTTGGTGGCTTAAGCGAGTTTAGGCACGACCAGTCAGTTGCTTGTGTTTACCGGTCACCGTCCTAAAATGAAATTCTTCCCCTGCCCGCTTGATCTCTTGTTTAGCAAATCGGGAATAGAAGGCCTAGGTCTCTTTCCTCTCCTTAACAGTCGAGCTTTAACTCAAACCTTTAAATGATTCTTCCTCCCGCTCTTGAGTCTCATTCTGGGGTTCAGGAATAGGGGAAGAGGGAGTCTATTGGTATGGGTCCTAATCGCTCGTAACGATCCTTTGGATCCCTTCTGTCGTCTCGGTCGTCATCTATCCCCTCTTTTGAGTCAGTGATTCAAAGACTGCCTTTCCTCGATCTTGATTAGCGTAGAAATTAAGGCATTATAATACTAGTTGAGACGGGGAGACAAAAAGAAAATTCTATGAAGATTTGGTTTCGAACGGGGTGCTCTCTGAGAGTTTTGTACTAGCGATGAACGTCATGGCCGATTTACAAGTCGACTATCAAATGCTCATGTGGTTGACTCATTTTATAATGTATTGATAGGTGCCGGAGCGGCAACAATTGCTTCAGCTGCTATCGGTATTGGAAATGTCCTTAGTTCTTCGATCCATTCCGTGGCGCTGCTGTCGTGTAGTTGAGGGCGCAAAGAATAGAAAGAGGAGGGCCCTATAATGAGGCCCCGGTAACCACTATGGTTATGGTACTGGGGGAGAGGAAAGTGGGCATTGGGTTCCTCTCGCTAGAGGAAAGCGAGTATGTGGGTTCCTCTCCCTATTTTCTAGAATCCATGATCTATTGGGGAATGAATAGGCCACTTCTTATCTTTGTTTTTAGGCCGGTTGAAGTCCAATCCGTCTGAGTAGCTCACGTCAGGAATTGTTCTAGTTAGCAAGCTAGTAATTTCATAAGCAAGGGCTGCTAACGGCGAGCGGAAGTCGGCAACAGAGTTCCCTCCTCCGCTTGCTTGCCTTCGGTATCGCTAACGCTAGCTTGAGTTATCGCTTTGCTTGTTGAGTTGAGTTTGCAATCGAGGGAGACCCCCACAAGGAGTCGACCGAAACTGCGAGCATAAACTGAAAGCATAAGCAAGACAAGACGAGCTAAAGTTAGCGGAACGTAGGGAGACTCCCACCAGGAGTCGAGCGTCACTTTAGATCCTGTTGCAGCTGTAGCCTACCCCCAAAGCCCACAAAAGGCGTAGAGGGGGGAGGCGGCTATAGCGTCTTTCGAGGGAGACTCCCAACAGGAGTCGACCGGTTCCCCTTCGAGGTCGAGCTCCCCCCCTACAGCAGAAGGAGGGAAGATTAGGAAACACGAGGAGGCTTGTACAGCTAACCAGCATTGTTTTATTCCGTTACTTTTGGTTTCTTGGCACAACAATTTGTTAAGCTCCTTAAGAGATTGCAGAAAGTTATGGACTACAACCCCTAATGACAGCTGGTTCTAACGAGTTTGTATTCAGGAGGATAGGATTTGCAGTTCATAAAGGACATGCGTCACAGCTTTTTGCACGCTTGTCCTAATTATTTGTAAAACTTTTTATCATTATAAATAACATTTACACTTAAAAACAACAACAAAACCAACATTTTCATTTATTCGAATAGAATATATTAAAAAAAAAAAAAAAAAAAAAAAAAAATTTTCTTTTATATAAAGAGTATATACTATAAATTAAAATAAAACAACAACAACAACAACAACAACATTTTCATTTATTCAAAGAGTATATAATACAAAAAAAAAAAAAAAAAAAAAAATCATCATTTTCTTTTTTTCATAGATTATCCACTACCAAAAAAAAAAAAAAAAAAACCTATAAAAATAAAACAAATCAAAAACTCACAAAAACAAAGCTAACTGAACTTATTCTGCTAAAATACAGTCCCGTGCACTACTCTAAAAGCTCCGAACAGTTTCCACTTTTGAAGTTTGCGCCATCAATTCAGAATATACGTGTTGGTCTAACTACCTTGTGAAACATTCTTCCATATGTTCTACCTCATTACAAAGCCATGATCTTCATCTATGAAATCTGAAGTTAAAAAACCCATCTTGAAAAAATTAACTTTTCACGTACATACCACGTAAGAGTGTTCAGATAAAAGCACATGTCTCATTTTATGTGCTATCTCTTTCCTATTGTGTGATATTTGTTTGTTTTTATTGATTGGTGTGATATTTTCAATTTCTTTTGACATGTTACTTATTGTGCTCGACACACTTTTACCCGCAGTGTTAGCTAAATTTTTTCTCAAGCTTCACAGGTATTTTCTTTCTTCATCTCTTGACATTTTGAGGAGAAAGCATCCTTCTGTTTGGGGGTGGTAAGAACCTGAAGCCAAATTTACGTAGTTTTTAGGTTTTATAGAGCTTCTTTATGAATAAGTGTACTTAGTGACAAAGTCTTGTTTCCCTTTCTCTGATGAAAATTGTCTAGAAATCTTACACTAGTATTCGTATTAGGATTTGTTCTTAGAAACTTAATATAATATGTAGGCAATAGTTTTTACATCTTTCCAAGAACATTCATGCAAGGAGTATCATTGACAGCATAATTTGTACATTTTCCAGGTTTCAAATACCAACTTGATCATGTTAGGGATATTTTATGTGATGCATTTTGGAGAGTTGGACTACAAGTGAAGAAGGAGGCTCCAGTGAATTTTTTCATTGATCCAAATGAGAGAAGATCAACACTTCGGCTTGTAGATGTATTAGTCTACAGTTGGTTTGCGAGGAGGCATGCGTGTGTTGATGTAACTTGAGACTCTCTGTTGCTAGGGCTTGGGAATGGAGTCTTTGAGGTGGGAGAACCAACTAATAGAGCAACAGCAAGGAAGATTGGGAAACACGAGGAGGCTTGTACATCTAACCAGCATTGTTTCATTCCTTTCAGTTTCGATAATTTTGGTTTCTTGGCACAACAATCTGTTACACCCCTTAAGAGATTGCAGAAAGTTATGGACTACAACCCCTAATGACAGCTGGTTCTAACGAGTTTGTATTCAGGAGGATAGGATTTGCAGTTCAGAAAGGACAAGTGTCACAGCTTTTTGCACGTTTGTCCTAATTATTTCTAAAACTTTTTATCATTATAAATAACATTTACACTTAAAAACAACAACAAAACCAACATTTTCATTTATTCGAATAGAATATATTACAAAAAAAAAAAAAAATTTTTTTTTATATAAAGAGTATATACTATAAATTAAAATAAAACAACAACAACAACAACAACAACATTTTCATTTATTCAAAGAGTATATACTACAAAAAAAAAACATCATCATTTTCTTTTTTTCATAGATTATCCACTACCAAAAAAAAAAAAATAAAAAAAAAATAAATAAAACCCTATAAAAATAAAACAAATCAAAAACTCACAAAAACAAAGCTAACTGAACTTATTCTGCTAAAATACAGTCCCGTGCACTACTCTAAAAGCTCCGAACAGTTTCCACTTTTGAAGTTTGCGCCATCAATTCAGAATATACGTGTTGGTCTAACTACCTTGTGAAACATTCTTCCATATGTTCTACCTCATTACAAACCCATGATCTTCATCTATGAAATCTGAAGTCAAAAAACCCATCTTGAAAAAATTAACTTTTCACATTACCATAAGAGTGTTGGTAATAAAAGTTACATGTCTAAAATGTGCTATCATTGTGTGATATTTGTTTGTTTTCATTGATTGGTGTGATATTTACAACTTCCTTTTGACATGTTACTTATTGTGCTCGACACACTTTTTCCCGCAGTGTTAGCTAAATTTTTTCTCAAGCTTCACAGGTATTTTCTTTCTTCATCTCTTGACATTTTGAGAATAAAGCATCCTTCTATTTTGGGGTGGTAAGAACCTGAAGCCAAATTTACGTAGTTTTTAGGTTTTAAAGAGCTTCTTTATGAATAAGTGTACTTAGTGACAAAGTCTTGTTTCCCTTTCTCTAATGAAAATTGTCTAGAAATCTCACACTAGTATTCGTATTAGGATTTGTTCTTAGAAACTTAATATAATATGTAGGCAATAGTTTTTACATCTTTTCAAGAACATTCATGACAGAGTATCATTGACAGCATAATTTATACATTTTCCAGGTTTCAAATACCGACTTGATCATGTTAGGGATATTTTATGTAATGCATTTTGGAGAGCTGGAGTACAAGTGAAGAAGGAGGCTCCAGTGAATTTTTTCATTGATCCAAATGAGAGAAGATCAACACTTCGGCTTGCAGATGTATTGGCCTACAATTGGTTTGCGGGGAGGCATGCGTGTGTTGATGTAACTTTAGACTCTCTGTTGCTAGGGCTTGGGAATGGAGTCTTTGAGGTGGGAGAACCAGCTAATAAAGCAGCAGCAGGGAAGATTGGGAAACACGAGGAAGCTTGTACAGCTAACCAGCATTGTTTCATTCCGTTCAGTTTCGATACTTTTGGTTTCTTGGCACAACAATCTGTTAAGCTCCTTAAGAGATTGCAGAAAGTTATGGACTATAACCCCTAATGACAGCTGGTTCTAACGAGTTTGTATTCAGGAGGATAGGATTTGCGATTCGAGAAAGGGACAAGCGCCACGAATTGTTTTACGCTTGTCCTAATTATTTGTAAAACTTTTTATCATTATAAATAACATTTACACTTCAAAACAACAACAAAACCAATATTTTCATTTATTCGAATATAATATATTACAAAAAAAAACATTTTCTTTTATATGAAGAGTATATACTATAAATTAAAATTAAATAACAACAGCAACAGCAACAACAACAACATTTTCATTTATTCACAGAGTATATACTACAAAAAAAAAAAAAAAAAAAAAAAAAATCATCATTTTATTTTTTTCATAGATTATCCACTACCAAAAAAAAACCCCCTTATAAAAATAAAACAAAACAAAAACTCCCAAAAGCAAAGCTAACTGAACTTATTCTGCTAAAATACAGTCCCGTGCACTACTCTAAAAGCTCCGAACAGTTTCCACTTTTCAAGTTTGCGCCATCAATTCAGAATATACGTGTTGGTCTAACTACCTTGTGAAACATTCTTCCATATGTTCTACCTCATTACAAAGCCATGATCTTCATTTATGAAATCTGATGATAAAAAACCCATCTTGAAAAAATTAACTTTTCACGTACATACCACGTAAAAGTGTTCAGATAAAAGCACATGTCTCATTTTATGTGCTGTCTCTTTCCTATTGTGTGATATTTGTTTGTTTTCATTGATTGGTGTGATATTTTCAACTTTCTTTTGACATGTTACATATTGTGCTCGAGGAGGCTTGTATAGCTAACCAGCATTGTTTCATTCTGTTTAGTTTCGACACTTTTGGTTTCTTGGCACAACAATATGTTAAGCTCCTTAAGTGATTGTAGAAAGTTATGGACTACAACCTAATGACAGCTGGTTCTAACGAGTTTGTATTCAAGAGGATAGGATTTGCAGTTCAGAAAGGACTTGCGTCATAGCTTGTTGCACGCTTGTCCTAATTATTTGTAAAACTTGTTATCATTATAAATAAAATTTCCACTTAAAACAACAACAACAACAACATTTTCTTTCATTCGAAGAGTATATACTACTAAAAAAAAAACACACACACACACACACACACAACATCATCATTTTCTTTTTTTCATAGATTATCCAATACAAAAACCAAAAAATAAAATAAAAAAAAAAAAATACTAAAAAACCCCTAAAAAACCTCTAAAAAAATAAAACGAATCAAAAACTCACAAAAGCAAAGCTAATTGAACTTATTCTACTCAAATATAGTCGTGTGCATTACTATAAAAGCTCCTAACAGCACCCACTATTGAAGTTTGCGCTATCAATTCAGAATATACGTGTTGGTCTAACTACCTTTTGAAACATTCTTCCATATCTTCTACCTCATTACAAAGCCACGATCTTCATCTAGGAAATCTGAAGTTAAAAAACTCATAGTGAAAAAATTAACTTTTCACGTACATACCACGTAAGAGTGTTCAGACAAAAGCACGTGTCTCATTTTGTGTGCTATCACTTTCCTATTGTATAATATTTGTTTGTTTTCTTTGATTGGTGTGATATTTTCATCTTTCTTTTTACATGTTGCATATTTTTCTCGGCTCACTTTTTGTTGCAATGTTAGCTGAATTTTTGCTGAAGTTTCACAAGTATTTTCTTTCTTCATCTCTTTACACTTTGAGGACAAAGAATCCTTCTATTTGGGGGTGGTAAGAACCCGTAGCAAAATTTAGGCTGTTTTTAGGTTATATAGAGCTTCTTTATGAATAAGTGTACTTAGTGGCAAAGTTTTGTTTCCTTTTCTATGAAGAAAATTGTCTATAAATCTCACACTAGTATTTGAATTAGGATTTGTTCTTAAAACTTAATATATTATGTACGCAATAGTTTTTACATCTTTTCATGAACATTCATGCACGGAGTATCATTCTCAGCACATTTTAAACATTTTCCAAGTTTCAAATACCGACATGATCATGTTAGGGATATTTTTTGTGTTGGATTTTGGATGGCTGGAGTACAAGTGAAGAAGGAGGCTCTCGTGAATTTTTTCACTGATCCGAATGAGGGAAGATCAACACTTCGGCCTGCGGATGTATTGGTCTACAGTTGGTTTGAGGTGAGGCATGCGTGTGTTGATGTAACTGGAGCCTCTCCGTTTGTAGGGCTATGGGAATTTAGTATTTGAGTTGGGAGAAGCAGCTAATATAGCAGTACCAGGGAAGATTGGGAAACACGAGGAGGCTTGTAAAGCTAACCATCATTGTTTCATTCTGTTCAGTTACAACACTTTTGGTTTCTTGGCACAACAATCTGTTAAGCTCCTTATGTGATTGCAGAAAGTTATAGAATACAACCTAATGACAGCTGGTTCTAACGAGTTTGTATTCAGGAGGATAAGATTTGCAGTTCATAAAGGACTTGCTTCACAGCTTGTTGCACGTTTGTCCTAATTATTTGTAAAACTCGTTATCATTATAAATAAAATTTCCATTTAAAAAAAACAACAACAACAACATTTTCTTTTATTCGAAGAGTATATACTACAAAAGAAATATATATATATATATATATATATATATATATATATACAATAAATAAAAAATTTCAACAACAACAACATTTTATATATTACAAAAATATACTACAAAAAAAAAAAAAATCATCATCATTTCCAAAAAAAAAAAAAATAATAAATAAATATATATATATATATATAATATATATATATATATAAAATAAAACAAATCAAAAAATCAGAAAAGCAAAGCTAACTGAACTTATTCTCCTCAAGTACAGTCGCGTGCACTACTCTAAAGCTCCGAACAGCTTCCAATATTGAAGTTTGCGCCATCAATTCAGAATATACGTGTTGATCTAACTACCTTGTGAAACATTCTTCCTTATGTTCTACCTCATTACAATGCCATGATCTTCGTCTAGGAAATCTGAAGTTAAAAAACCCATTTTGAAAAAATTAACTTTTCACGTACATACCACGTAAGAGTGTTCAGACAAAAGCACATGTCTCATTTGGTGTACTATCTCTTTCCTATTGTGTGATATTTATTTGTTTCTATTGATTGGTGTGATATTTTCAACTTTCTTTTGACATGTTACATATTGTGCTCGTCACACTTTTTACCGCAGTGTTACCTGAATTTTTTCTCAAGCTTCACAGGTATTTTATTTCTTCATCTCTTGACATTTTGAGGAGAAAGCATCCTTCTGTTTGTGGGTGGTAAGAACAAATCAAAAACTCACAAAAGCAAAGCTAACTGAACTTATTCTTCTCAAATACCATCGCGTGCACTACTCTAAAAGCTCCAAACAGCTCCCACTATTTAATTTTGCGCCATCAATTCAGAATATACGTGTTGGTCTAACTACCTTGTGAAACATTCTTCCATATGTTCTACCTCATTACAAAGCCACGATCTTCATCTAGGAAATCTGAAGTTAAAAAACCCATCTTGAAAAAATTAACTTTTCACGTAATACTACGTAAGAGTGTTCAGACAAAATCACGTGTCTCATTTTGTGTGCTATACCTTTCCTATTGTATGATATTTGTTTGTTTTCTTTGATTGGTGTGATATTTTCAACTTTCTTTTTACATGTTGCATATTGTGCTCGACTCACTTTTTGCTGCAGTGTTAGCTGAATTTTTTTGAAGCTTCACAAGTATTTTCTTTCATAATCTCTTGAAACTTTGAGGACAAAGAATCCTTCTATTTAGGGGTGGGAAGAACCCGTAGCAAAATTTAGGCAGTTTTTAGGTTGTATAGTGCTTCTTTATGAATAAGTGTACTTAGTGACAAAGTCTTATTTCCTTTTCTATGAAGAAAATTGTCTAGAAATCTCACACTAGTATTTGAATTAGGATTTGTTCTTAGAAACTTAATATATTATGTACGCAATAGTTTTTACATCTTTTCATGAACATTTATGCGCAGCATCATTCACAGCACATTTTATACATTTTCCAGGTTTCAAATATCGACATGATCTTGTCAGGGATATTTTTTGTGATGGATTTTGGATGGCTGGAGTACAAGTGAAGAAGGAGGCTCCCGTGAATTTTTTCACTGATCCGAATGAGGGAAGATCAACACTTCTGCTGCGGGCTGCGGATGTATTGGTCTACATTTGGTTTGAGGTAAGGCATGCGTGTGTTGATGTAACTGGAGCCTCTCCGTTGGTAGGGCTATGGGAATGGAGTATTTGAGTTGGGAGAAGCAGCTAATATAGCAGCGGCAGTGAAGATTGGGAAACACGAGAAGGCTTGTAAAGCTAACCAGCATTGTTTCATTCTATTCAGTTTCGACATTTTTGGTTTCTTGGCACAACAATCTTTTAAGCTCCTTATTTGATTGCAGAAAGTTATGGACTACAACCTAGTGACAGCTGGTTCTAACGAGTTTGTATTCGGGGAGGATAGGATTTGCAGTTCGAGAAAGGACTTGCGTCACAAACTGTTGCACGCTTTGTCCTAATTATTTTTAAAACTTCGTTATCATTATAAATAAAATTTTCACTTAAAAACAACAACAACAACAATAATATTTTTTTTTATTTGAAGAGTATAAACTAAAAAAAAAAAAAAAAAAAATATTCTCTTTTATTCAAGAGTATATATTATAAATAAAAAAATAACAAAAACAACAACATTTTCTTTTATTCGAAAAGTATATACAAAAAAAAAACAAAAAAAAAAACAAAAAAAAAAAAAAAAAAAAAAAAAAAAAAAAAACAAAACAAAACAAAAACAAAAAAAAAAACAAAAAAAAACAAAAAAAAACAAAAAACAAAACAAAAACAAAACAAAAACAAAAACAAATCAAAAACTCACAAAAGCAAAGCTAACTGAACTTATTCTCCTCAAATACAATCGCGTGCACTACTCTATAAGTTCCAAACAGCTTCCAATATTGAAGTTTGCGCCATCAATTCAGAATATACTTGTTGGTCTAACTACCTTTTGAAATATTCTTTCATATGTTCTATCTCATTACAAAGCCACGATCTTCGTCTAGGAAATCTGAAGTTAAAAAACCCATTTTAAAAAAATTAACTTTTCACGTACATAACACGTAAGAGTGTTCAGACAAAAGCACATGTCTCATTTGGTGTGCTATCTCTTTCCTATTGTTTGATATTTGTTTGTTTTCATTGATTGGTGTGATATTTTCAACTTTCTTTTGACATGTTATATATTGTGCTCGACACACTTTTTGCCGCATTGTTACTTGAATTTTTTCTCAAGCTTCACAGGTATTTTCTTTCTTCATCTCTTAACATTTTGAGGAGAAAGCATCCTTCTGTTTTGGGGTGGTAAGAACATGAAGCAAAATTTACGCAGTTTTTAGGTTGTATAGAGCTTCTTTATGAATAAGTGTACTTAGTGACAAAGTCTTGTTTCCTTTTCTTTGATAAAAATTGTCAAGAAATATTACACTAGTATTTGAATTAGGATTTGTTCTTAGAAACTTAATATAATATGTACCCAATAGTTTATACATCTTTTCAAGAACATTCATACACTGAGTATCATTGACAACATAATTTATACATTTTCCTGTTTCAAATTCCAACTTGTTAATGTCAGAGATATTTTATGTGATGCATTTTGGAGAGGCTGGAGTACAAGTGAAGAAGGAGGCTCCCGTGAATTTTTTTCATTGGTCCGAATGAGGAAAGATCAACACTTCGGCCTACAGATGTATTGGTTTACAATTGGTTTGAGTGGAGGCATGCGTGTGTTGATTTAACTTAAGCCTCTCCGTTGGCAGGGCTTGAGAATGGAGTCTTTGAGGTGGGAGAACCAGCTAATAGAGCAGTAGTAGGGAATATTGGGAAACACGAGGAGGCTTGTAAAGCTAACCAGCATTGTTTCATTCTGTTCAGTTTCGACATTTTTGGTTTCTTAGCACAACAATCTGTTAAGCTCCTTAAGTGATTGTAGAAAGTTATAGACTGCAACTTAATGACAGCTTTGGTTCTAACAAGTTTGTATTCATGTGGATAGGATTTGCCGTTTAGAAAGGACTTTGCATGCTTGTCCTAATTATTTGTAAATCTCGTTATCATTATCAATAAAATTTCCACTTAAAAAACAACAACAATAACATTTTCTTTTATTCGATGAGTATATACTACAAAAAAAAAACATTTTCTTTTATTCGAATAGTATATACTATAAAAAAAAAAAAAATAACAATAACAACAACATTTTCTTTTATTCGAAGTGTATATACTACAAAAAAAACTATAAAAAAAACATCATTTTCTTTTTTTCGAAGATTACCTAACACAAAAAAAAATAAAAAACCTTTAAAAATAAAACAAATCAAAAACTCACAAAAGCAAAGCTAACTGAACTTATTCTGCTCAAATACAGTCACGTGCACTACTCTATATGCTCCAAACAGCTTCCACTGTTGAAGTTTGTGCCATCAATTCAGAATATATTTGTTGGTCTAACTACCTTGTCAAATATTCTTCCATATGTTCTATCTCATTACAAAACCACGATCTTCGTCTAGGAAATCTGAAGTTAAAAAATCCATCTTGAAAAAATTAACTTTTCACGTACATACCACGTAAGAGTGTTCAGACAAATGGACGTGTCTCATTTGGTGTTCTATATCTCTCCTATTGTGTAATATTTGTTTCTTTTCTTTGATAGGTGTGATATTTTCAACTTTCTTTTTACATGTTGCATATTGTTCAAATTATATTAATAAAAGTGGGGTTTATTATAAATTTAGAGAGAGAGGTGTTTCTAAATTAAGTAAATAAAGAAAACTTAAATTGCCTACTCGATATTAGAAAGGGTATTCCGGAAGATCCGGACTATCATATAGTGTAGATATGGATTACATACCAATGTTCCTAATAGGTTTGTGGGAATTGTGGAGTCGGGGCGAAAGAGTTTCTTGCACCCACTTTAATTTTTCTTCCCTTTTCTTTTCCGTAAAGGGTCGTGTAATCATTTTTATCCAAATAAAAGTTTTATATATTTTGAACAAAAATTTATTGTATAGTGCTACTAGTATACCTATACCACGGCAAGGAACGAGCGAAAAAAAGAGACGCCGCACCAATCTAGAGACAAAGAAGATTAAAATGAGAGATACTACCAAATTAGATTATGAATCGGAGAAGAGGAGGAGATGTATAACACCCCATGTTTTTATTCGTTTATTTTCCTAATAATAATATTAATAGATAATGGATTAAATAAATTAGGATAAGTGTTAGTGGAAATAGGAGACGTGGGTTTATGGGATAAAACTTCTTCCCTATTTCGGGGGTTTTGTTTTTAACAAAAAGAAAAACAGAATAGAGTTTTCTCAACGAGAGATTCTGGGGGAAAAAAACAGGAGAGTTTTACCGTAAAAAGCGGGATTTTTGAATGAAGGAAAGGAAGGTTTTTCCGGTAGGCTTTTTGATAATCTTCTGCAGTAGATAGTTTTTTTTATTTCACAAATCGAGTTTTCTTGGTATCTGAGACAAATTTCTCTTCTCAAATGTTTCCGTTCATTTTCTGTTTGTTAATTTATGGTTATTCGGCTAGATAATGTTAGTGTAGCTTTTGTCAAAATATATATCATTATTGAAGCTTGGAGAAACCGGATTAATGGCAAGCCAAAACAAAACGATTGTCACTGGTAATGCGGTTTGGTACTTGTTAAAAAATATTATTTTTGAAACATTGTCTGTATTCCTCTTGTTGTATTGATTGAAATTGATTGGTTTGAAGTTTGGTTTTGGGGATTTTTCGTGATGTCGCAAAAAAGCTTGGAGAAATCGAAAAATGGTGTCCCCTTTTCATCTTTGTGGGTTGAAAAAATATAGTTTTTGTTTGAAATTTGTCAGCTTGAATTGAACATGGAGATGTTGGGTAAGGTGTTGAGGGTTGTGTGTTGAGTGGACATGGCTCGATGGTGCTCCAAAACAAATACAATGGAAGCTTCGGAGAGAGCTTTAATGGCGATCGGATGTATTTTTTGAAGTAACTAAATCGTGTTTTCTTTGTATGGTTAGATGGGGTTTTGTTGTAGGTTAAATTCGGGTTAGTGGAGAGTTGATTTTGTTGTGGTTTACTTTTTTGAAGCTCGGAGAAAGATTAATGGCGTCGATCGGGCAAATTTCTCATATAATGGAATTGATATTTCCTATTATCGGTGGATTTCTTTTTGTGAGGAATCAAACCGTGGGATTTAAATTGTAGATAGGTTGGTGGGTTGTGGTGGTAAATTGGTGTAAGTGGCGGATTGTGAGGGAGGAGGAAGATGAAACGATGTCGGTTTTTTGTTGGGCTTGGGCGAACAAAAAAATGTGGGCTGGATGTTTAGTTTAGATTTTCAAATTTGGTTTTGTATTAGACTTTGGGCCTTTGACTTTGGGCTTTTGGGTTTGGGGTTGGTTGACTGCTGTTGACCCTTGGCAGGTCGACTTTGACTTTGACGAGTTTGAATTTGACCAAAGTTGACTTTTACTAGGGTTGACTTTGACCCGTTGACCCAAAATTTGACTTTTTCTAAAATTATGATTCGGTCTATTAGGATAAGTCTATGACTAAACATCGTGTTTGACTTTAGGCTAGGACCTTTCTAAATATACTTGTGTATGCGTGTATTTCTTGCTTTGTGATTTTTCGATCTTTTAAGCGATACACCTCTCGTTATGACCACTTATATATCCATTTGAAATTAATAAAAAAAACCAAAATTACTTGAATCAAGATATTCCTTAATTACCGGAAATAATATATACAATAAATTTCAATAATCGCGTAAACAAATTTACCACCCTCTTTTAGAACTCTCCAGCCTCAAGTTTTGGAATTGAGTTTATGATTTGTTGATGTCATATGTTAGGTGGGCATTTATTGAATGTGCCATAAATGACCCGTTAAGCGTTATATAGGGGTATTCATTGAATGTGTCATGAATGACCTAATTCTTCATTGAATGTCCAAATAAATGACCCGGATTGTTTGGATCAGCCTAAAGAGGAACTAATTTGGTATTAAGCACTTCAAGTCGGATTTCATGTTGTATTCCTCAGGGAGTGTGCGGGAATGTAGGATTGGGTATTCCTTGAATGTGGCGAGAATGACCCGGGATATTCATTGAATGTGTCATGAATGACCGATTATTTAGAAGCTCCCCTAGAGAGGAACTAAGGTATTAGGGGTTTTATGGTTAGTTGTATTCTTTGATTATCGAGTGTTTGGGTTTTACTTTTGAATACGAATATAATAATCTACATATGTTATATAGAAGTTATAACTTTCTTTTTTAGGAGGGTAGGACTTTATAACATTTTGTCTTGAGGAGCCAGTCCTACCACTTATCACCGATGGATATTGGTAAGTTTTAATTGATGGTTTAGATATTAAAAGCGAGTTATTATAATGAGTTATATAATGGAAGTCTTGCTTGGGAAGAAATTATGCAAAGGGAATTAAAATGACTTGGAACTTTGTGTTTTCTTTCATTTGAATGATTAAGTTATGGGATAATATAAAGTGATTGTTTGAATAATTAAAGTATTTGATAATAATGAAATGTGGTTAGTTATCATCAAAAAAAAAATTCCATTTTCTTGACCCATCATTTTTTGTTTTGTTAAAAGGGTGTATTCTTGGAACATAAATTTATTGTATAGAACTACTGATTTGGATTCCTATACCGGGAGTTTAATTTATTAGCGAAAAAGGATGTAATAACGTAGGTTACATTTTTTATATGACAAAGAATCTGATGTTGGAAATTGTTATTCTTAAAATTTGTTTATGTTTGTATTGAAATGGAAGAAAGTTTAAAGAAAGTGATAGTTGAGGAATTTTGAGATTTTGTTGTTAAATTGATCCTACGTATGTGATGTGGATTTTAGGTTTTTGACATACCGTTGTATCAAACCTTCAGCTTAACCTTCTTGGTTTTAAACAATTAAACCAGAACATGGTTGAGATATTTATATTTCTAAAGGATTTATTTTTAATTGTTTAGAAATTGAAAAATGAAACCGTGAAAGAGATGAATTGATAACCAAGGTTGGACAACGTGTTGATGCATGGAAACTACGTATATATGATATATTATATTTTATTCTTACAGTGTGTAGCTAGGATTGAAAAATAAAACCGTGGATTAGAACTTGATAACCAATGTATAATTTCATTGTAACTAAGGGTGTTTCTTGTGTTTGGATAAGGGTAACTAAGAAAAAGAAAAAACTAAGGCTTTGTCGTTCACATTGTATTGTATTTTGCTTAATAGTATTATCGGGAAAATAAATAAATTGTATTTTGCTTAATATATAGACATTATAGAGACTATTCCACCTACAATAGTATAATGTCCAGTAACAAAATAAAATAAAAAAACCCTGAATTCCTGTATTTCTATCTAGCTGATCTTGGTTGTATAACTGTATAAGACGTTAAGATATGACGATGAGACTGAGGATGAAATGGTTTATTCCCAAGGCTTTACGTCGACGTCACACTTGTTGGAGAGGATCGAAGCGTCGACGGCTAACTTATCTACGGTTATTTGACAGCGCACCTTAACAGAAATGGTCCATGTCTTGAGGGAACCCACCTTTATTTTTACAGGAACCTTCAGATCCAATTTCAATGGGATCTCCCCCTTCTTCTGTTGATCCCTGAATGCCTCATAATCCGCAGCCGATAAGTTTGTGTCGGATCCGGTTAACACCGTTTGGAAAACCGTGACATTGTTAGTAGGCTGATGGAAGACGGGCAGAACACCCTTGCACAAAGGGTTGATGTCGTCAGAATGAGATACGGAAATGGAGCTCCCTTTGTTGTAATAGATACCGATCTTCTTGTTGGGGTTGCGTGCTTTCACAGTGACAACCATTTTGGGAGAAATTAATTGATCTGCTGATGTTAGATTGAATCCCTGTATCGAGAGCCTATCAACGGAGTATTTGGGAGCTTTAGGGTGGTAAACAAGGTAGAAGACACCGAAGGAGGCTGCGATGATGACGATTAGGATAATGAAGAGACTGAGAAGCCAGTAGAGGCAGCAGCAGCAGTGGTTTCGACGAGTAGGTTTCTGGTTGTTATGGCGAGTAGGGGGTGGCGGATAACGGTAGATCTGATCTTTGGGGAGGTTGACGACATAAGTACCCGGTGGAGGGGAATGCTTGGTCTGGTGGACTGAAACAGGTTGCTCTTCTCCGTGCACGGGTGATGTTGCCGTTGGCGAGTCCTTAGGATGAACCCGATCTGCCATGACAACTACTGAAGAGTAGAATTGGTGAGGAGATCGATCAGAGAGGAATCACTGAGATAGTTCTAGCAAGCATATAAATATGATGCTTATTAATTATCATTATCCATCTAGTGGGGGAACGGGGGGCTGAGAATGAGTCCAAGGCGGCAGAAATTGTTTATTTATGCAGACAACATCATACAGTAGGAGAGTTTATGGCTTACAGTCCATACTAGGCTGTAATGCTGAAATTTGAAGGGATCCATCGCAAGAGCAGGAACGGTTTAAAATAATCACACACGCTCTCTCTATAAGTCTATAGTCTATAGTCTATAGTCTATATGACCGTTTACAAGATGCGCGTACAATTCAATTACAGCTCACCATATCAGATGTCATATCTTTCCGCAATTAAAGAAGGCATGATGGCTCCTTTTTTTTTCGATAATAAAATGATGGTTCAATACTTCAATATATCAGATACACTCATACACCTTGAGCGTCCAAGTTTGTATATTTGAGATTATATTTTATTTTTGTATAGTTGTGATTTGTGAATTTATTATCTGCTTTTACAAGTTACCAAAAATTTTGGGTTAACTAGTATTATCCCCCACTAGATGAGCTAATTAGGATTTCTCCCCCACTAGATGGGAAATTAGGATCTCCCCCCCTAAACACACGGTTAATTTGGTTTGACTGTTAATTTTTAAGTCAAATAATTAAAAATTACACAAATGCCCTTATTGTTTTCAAAAAAAAAATATTCAATTTTAATTAGGTGGGGGTATTTATGTCATTTTCAATTGTTTGACTTGAAAATTAACGGTCAAACCAAGTTGACTATGTGTTTAGGGAGAAGACCCTAATTTCCCATCTAATGGGAAAATTCTAATTGGCTCATCTAGTAGGGGGGTAACACTAGTTCACCCAAAAAATTATCTGCTTTTACAGCTTTACCGACTATTCGCTCCATAAACAGTTGTACTCTTTTTGGGCAAAGATACACAGTTTACGGGTGGGTATGTTGTTTGACTATACACTCAATCGCCATTCTCATACGTTACTTTCACGTGTCACCGCCATAAAAGAAAGAAAAATATGTAGATTGGCCTTCTAGAATATATATATATATATATGAGCTTATGAAGGAATAATAGGCCACAAAACCAAGTTCGATCGGACCCACTAGATTTTTTATTTAGTCCATATTTTATTTTAAATTAGATAAGAGTGTTGAGCCCACACTTTCTATTTAGGGTAGTTTTGTACACGACCCGCTAACCCGATATGAAATTAGCGGGTTTGGGTTAGAAAAAAAAAGTTTTTTGAGTCATTTAAGAATTGACCCGTCAAACCTGTCAAATAAATGAGTTGGGTTAGGGTCACATATGTTAACTCAAGTAATAACTGGACTGATTTGGTCTCAGGTCTAATGGGTCGGGTCATCAACCATGACCAATATAACCTGTTTTAAGATAAATTTATTTATTTTTTAAGATCTCATCATCTCAACTATCTAAAATAAATGACGAAAATAAGAAGTATTAGCCGTTATATTGATTCATTCGATAAAGATATGTTTCGTTATTTAATTTTCATTGATATGTAATTGAATTATTGATGATTTTTGAGAATTATATATATATATATATTATTTTATTTTATAAATAAAATCGTAAAATACTAAATATTTTGCATACCGATTATCTGCAAATTAGATCCGAAATTGACCCGGTGGTTTAGCTTGTCACCCGTTGGGTAACCCATTATATAGGCGGGTTGGGTTTAGATTTTACAAATTCTACACGATTCGTAATTCGGTTAGATTTGGATTTGCTCTCCTAGCACGAGACCCGAATATGACACAACACGAACCCGACCCAACACGACCCATTGCCACCCCCACTTCTATCTAATAAAATAGAACGGTGTAGGGCCCAAAGGGCCCATCCAACGGCTAATGTCATGTTTCACAAGCTGTGATACGGTGAATCCAAGTGATTTAGAGATTTGTGCAATTTTTTTAAGGCTAAATCTATGGTGCGCAGGTCGTATGGTATGCTATCAAATCTAGGCCACTCATACCAAGGGGTGCGTGTGTATTGCATGGCAAAAGTACTGATCCAAAGGCCCACATTATCTGCTCACCATACATCTCGCGCACTGAAGACATGCTCTTTTTTTAAACCAAATAAGTATTCATGGGATCTATCAAAAAATCACTCAAAAATCAACAATTACAGTTGGACTTATAAACACTGGACTAGCCCCATAAACTGTTGGCTTCCAAATTTGACATGGTACTACATATAAGGCTGGCCCAATTGATGTTATTGAGCATATCGATAATGGGCAATTGGGCTGGCCTTGATTTGGTTTTCTGGCGCCGAAAGCACGACGAGTTGTTTAGTGTCGTACGTCACAGGCAAACCCTAGTCTCTAACATTGGAGAGAGGGGGATTGTTTTGGTTGGTGAAATTTGTAAACTTAGTCAAAGCAAGTCCATTGGGGGTGATGTGAGCTACTCATTGTTCGTGATTTTGAAATCATCGGAATTCCGAATGATTGAAAAATCAAAATTCCTATCGGTATTCTAACCACTATGTCAAAATTTGCAAGGTTCCAAATCTCATTTGAGCAGTTGATTTCACATCTTAGTCATTAGTCTAACTACCAAACCTAATTAGACTTATTCTTTTTAAGTTATTTCTTCCACAAAACAGTGGTGACGGCTGGAAGAGGCACCACCACCATGGATAATCTTATGGTATCCTTATGAGGAAGATGGTGGTGAATGGTAAGAATAGAATCGTGAGAGATCACCTCTAGTTAGAGAAGGTAATGAAGATGGATTGAGAATGAAAAGAAGTTCATGAGATCACCACTATTTATCATTACACACTTCTTCAATTTCATCTTTATCATTGATTTCTTCTTCAATTTCATCTCTATCATTGATTTCTTCTTCAATTTCACAATCAGTAGATTTAGGATTGTGTTTGGGGATGTAAAGCTAGGATTAGATATTTATATATGTTTAATTAGGTGATAAACTTTGTAATTAACCTATAATTACAATAGTACCCAACGATATATGTCGGATATTTCAATTTCAATGTTGTTTCGGTTTTCTGAAAAATCGAAATATTTTTCAGAATTCCGATGTTTCGTTCGAAATCACAAACTATGGAGCCCTACATACATATCAATATAGCACCCCAAATACTAAATGACCGATCTAATGAGGCTGCTAGAAGGGTTATAAATTTGGCTAGTGTAATAAATCCAATTAAATATGTGGTATTGTCTAGCAGCTGCCATAATTAAATTACAAAAACGAACAACACAATTTATGTGTGTCCACGTGTTAAATTTGACGGATGGCATAAATTGTATCGTATGTCCTATAAATTTCGATTTATGTGTACAACTAATAGACCGATAACATAAATTGTATCGTCCGTATCTTTTTATCACTTCAAAATTTTAAAAACCCATGGGAACAATTTAAAAAAAATTGGCACGACAAATTTGACTTGCATGCTAAGAGCAAGTCCAATGGGGTTATATGGGTTGTTAAAGGCAAATATAGCACCCCAACCACAAAGATGTCATTTCAATAGGACTGCTAAAAGAGTTTTAAATTTGGAATGAGTAAAAAACCCAGCCAAAGTTAAGACCTTCACTAATAGCTGCTATAATAAATTCGGGAGACAGACGGTATAGTTTCTACCGTCCGTGTTAAATTTTGACAAACGGCAGAAACTGTACCATCCATTCAAAAAAATTTCAAAAAATAATGGACGGACGACATAAACTATGCCGTCCGTATAATTTAGCACTTCAAAACAGACAACGCAATTGGATTGGTTTTTTTATTTTAGAGAGCCAAATTTAGCTAGGACAAGCTAAAAAGCCTATGTGACACTTTTAGCAGTCCAATTTAACAGCTCTCCGTTAGACTTGCTCTAAAAAGGCCAAAAATTTAATGTGGCACCCATTGAGCTCCATTTGACTTGCTCTCAGCTTTCATGTTGACGAAAACGGCTTTGCTTCTAGCCTTCTAGTGTGGGAAAGCATAAATAACGTGTAAATTAAACACGTTTTGTGATATATTAGAAGTCTGTCAAGTGTGATCTAGATGGGGCCACAATTTATAACCGTACAATGTCAGTGTAATATTGTAATATCTATTTTATCCTTTTATTGAATTTTAGGATAACCTCATTCCTACTAGGGGTGTGTATGGGTACCCAATTACCGGAACCGGAACCGAAATCATTTATAACGGGTCTGGGTCCTAAAATGTTATATCCATTTAAAGTGGGTTTTTAAGAACCGACCCGATAAAGAACCAAACCCATTAAAACCGAATAGTAAAAAACGATGGGTACCCGAACTGAAATCGGAACCGATTAGTTTGATTTTGATTTATAGAATTTAGTATTATATTACACTAAATAAAAACAAACCCAAACATTATTACTATACATAGTATTATATATAGTCTATATTTGTTATGTGTAAAATTATACTAAATATATATAACATTTAGCATAATAGTGAATGCGTGTTATTAAATGCATCTTTTATAATATTACATTAAATATGTGTATTATAAATATTAATAATAATATTTACGTGTCTACGTCTATACGTATAGTCGTATATTATGAATTAACTTATGCACTGTCTATATTAACTAATACATGAACGTAAATGCGTGCTTGATATATTACATGTATATATATTAGATAACGAATCGTGCAATGCTAACTAACAATTGTGGTACATGTGGTATTTATTCTATATATGACGCATTCGTTATAGTATAATATACATATGTTTCGATTTAAAATATACACATACATATAATGTATGAGAATATATTTAAAATTTTTAGATAACTTTCAAATATTATTATTGAATTTAGGACCATTACTTCTTATGAGAGGACAAAAATATCGATGACAAGTGTTATAGTCCCCGTAAACCAACTTTTATATCGGTTATATAACTAAAAAAAGTCATTTTAGCAATAAAAATGTATAACCCGATAAGGAACCGAAATCGACTTATTTAATGGGTATGAGTCCGGGTTTTCAAAATATAGGAAAAAACCCGAAAAAACCAAACCCGATAGGAACCGCTAAAAATAGACCCAAAACCAAAACCGGTAAGAACAGACCCATGAACACCCCTAATTCCTACTCACTCGGTCATTCCTATCATCCTATCTATTTCACTTATAATAAGCCCCACAATTAATTTTTAAGCACCTCCCCAATTATTTATCTTGTAACAAATAGGCCCAAAAAAATTAGAAACAACTCCTTCACTATTTGTTTTTGCAATAAAAAACCGATAATATTACAAACACCTTCTTCACTATTTTTCCACGTAAAAAATCCTACTGGGCTAACAAATCTAAACACCTAATTTCTTAGATAGTGGCAACATATTTTGCTATTTCACCTTCATTGTTTCACCATTTTCATTCAATAGACTTTTGAGCATTGATTGGTTTGATAGTAGATGAGATACAATTTACGTTTCTAAGGGCATCTCCAATGGCGAGGTGGTAAAATTACATCTCCACGTAAGTGTTATTAAGATTTTACAACTCTAATTGTATATTATTGTATAGCCTATAAATATCCACTTTCTATACTCTTCAATAAAGAAGTGTAAAAAAAAATTAGATTTTAAACTTGGACGTCATTTAAAGTAACGTCTCTCTTTAATTTAAACTGGAACATCCGAATTAAAAAATTACAAATTATGGCATTAGAACTAGAAAGGGATGTGACTTAAAGTGACGTCCGATTTTTTTTTTGTTTGGACGTTGTTTAAAGGGTCGTCCGAGCTATTTATCTAGCGAGATAGAGAATTCCCCACCTCTTATATCAACTAATAGTCTATTACCTACGGTATACCCCCCTGGAGATGCCCTAAGTATTGTTATTATGTAGTTTATAAGTATTGTTATTATATAGTTACATACTCAAATGTGGAAGAGTTGCTCTTATATCTAGAATCCAAACAATACGTATAATAGAAAATATTAAATATTCGAGCGAGTTTGAATACTTAAAAGAAACTAGTGCATATCACGGTTCACATACTTGTGAACCTTAACATATTTAGTTGGTAGAGGAAAGTGATGGTTTGGGATGGGCTTATAATTAGACACTTTGATATTAGAATTGTCTATGTTATTGTAAGTAAAAACAACTTGCCAAATTCTCTTCTAGATCTACGCAATGAACTAAGAGCTGATTTTCTAGGGATGTGATCTCCACAACATGATGATCGTCTATGAAAAAAATTAGCTCATTTGAATATGTCTAACCTTACCAATAATTGAGTTCAAGTTCGAAATTTATCTAACGGTCTAGAATTTTAACACTCTTTTTACAATACTAGACACATCTGATTGAACTGATTTTTTGTGGAGATATTATCCATGGTAGGAAGGTAATATCTGCCAAAAATCATCCTTTAAAGTAATGTGTAAATCCGCTTTTGGATTGTGTATGTCATTTCTATTTATCGACGTAGCCAATTTTATAACATTGTAAACATAACACTGTAAACAAATTTTAATATGTTTAGACATCTTCAAATATACTGATTTTTTTTCTAAAGATGATCTATATTATGGGAAGAACATCTCTACAAAAAAATCAGATTCTAATTTATTGTTTTTCATGGTGGAGTTTATTTAGAGTTCATATAAGTGGAGTTCATATAACAGGCATGATATATGCATTTCAATTCATTGTGGTAAAGTTGTGTTTGATTTTAGAAATTGAGATAATTGAAAAATTGAGAGTGAGAGAAGGTGAGCAAAGATGCATGAGATAGAAAAATTGGAAGTTACCTCATATGCTCCACTGTTTAAAGAAAGTAAACATCTTTATTTTTTTCAAAAAAGGAAAATTCCCAAATTACATGGGCAGATGCATCCAATGTCCCCCTTACAATCTTACCGTTCGTTTTTGTTTTTGTTTTATTTTTTTGTTTTGTTTTGTTTGTTTTTTTTTTTTTTTTTTTTTTTTTGTTCTCTATTACATAATTAGCAATCACTTTCCAAAAACTTGATTCCTCAACCTAACTAGAAGTTGTAATTAATAAAATTGAATGATTCATCTTATTATTCAAATGTGTTGATTTTTTCTAAGAATGATCTATATTGTGGAAAAAATATCTCTACAAAAAATCAGCTTCTAATTCACTGTTTTTCATGGTGGAGTTTCTTTGGAGTTCATATAACGGGCGTAGCTCGTTATATGAACTTCACTTTATATGAACTACAAATGAACTTCACCACCAAAAGTGGATTTATAAGATGAATTGAGAGGTGATTTTTTTGTGAAGATAGTCTTTTCATAATAGAGAATCTTCCTACAAAAAATCAGGCCAAATGAAAATGTTTAACCTTGTCAAAAGTTGTTTTGAAATTTGAAAAATTTGGACCGTTGGACAGTTTTATAATAATGTAAACAAATTTTGATACGTCTAGACATCTTCAAATGTGATGATTTTTTCGAAGGATGATCTATATATTGTGGGAAGAACATCTCCACCAAAAATCAGTTTCTAATTCACTATTTTTCATAGTAGAGTTTCTTTAGAGTTCGTATAAGTGGAGTTCATATAACGGGCTATATATTGGTAAATGATCACTAAAAAGTATTAACTTTTATACCCTCCCCACTAGTGGGGAAGAGAAACAACAATAAGGATGAGTCTAGAGGTGCTTATATCCCGATCTAAATATACAAACACATATACATTTGGAAACAATTGAATGACATATGCAAGAATTGAATACTTGTATACATCCAATCTTTTATGTTATGTATCTAATTTCTTGAAATGCAGGCTTTCACTTTTTTTTTTTGAATGTTATTTTTAAAAGAGCAATTCTAGCAACCAAAAAAAAAACTTTACTAGCTAGTACCTGAATACTTGTATGCATCCGTGTTTTATGTTATTAGGCTTTCTTTTTTTTTTGATATTATTTTAGGAATCCAATTCTAACAAATCACTTGTGACTTTACTAGCTAGTTCCCCGATATTAGCAAAAAATCCGTGTTTTTACACATCCCAAAACAAAATAAAAGTGATATATGTTATTCTTTTGGTAAAAAAACATAACACTTTTAATATGGTGGCATGTATCTAACTTACAAAATTATAGTCACCGGTTTCCTAAAAAAAAATTGGCATTTATTACACATCCCAAAACAAAAACAAAAAGTATATTGTATTCTTTTGGTAAAAAAAACATAACACTTTTATTATGGTGGCATGTATCTAACTTAGAAAATTATAGTCAGTTTTTCCTATTTACACTTTTGGCATTTATTATAAGTAGGAAAATATACCAAATAAAGAGTCTACCACTTATAAATACGGCTTGTAAGTACTAAAAACGAACACCCTAAAAGAAAATGGTCCACCACTGAGTGGCGGATCCAGGATTTTGAATCAAGGAAGGGACTGCTAGTTCAAAATTTAACTATTTTTTTTTAGTGGTGAAATAGGATATCCGCCCGCCACCACTTATTATATGAGTAGTAAAATCAAACCCCCTTCAAACCTATGCAATATGCAATAGAAACATAAATTTTTATTACACATACACGAATTTATGTTAATTATTTTAAATTTGGGTAAACATAAAATCATGTGTTCTACTTAAAAAAATGATTATTTGGATAGAAAAAACGAGGAAGAATAGGGAAGATGAGAAATTGAAATGTCAAAATGTCTAGAAGCAATTGAACAGGTGGAAGAAAGACGGACTAATGTTGTGATTAGTCAAATGCTGTAGGCTTCCTACGACTAACGGCCCCACTGCTGAGAGTAAAAGTCCTGACTTCTCGCATTCGCCGTCCCCGAACGAATTGCTATACTCGACCTTTTCAACTCGATCAAGTAAGTCTCATCATCACCAGTCAGGTGAGCAAAGCCTATACAGTCATCCGGAATATTATATTATCTTACTTTAGAGGAGCGTTTGGTAGCTGTTGGCTGTCGTTGTTCTAAATTAATTGGAAATATTTGCTGTTTTTGGTTGTTGTAAATAATCGATTATTGAGTATATGACCTTTTAAGTCTGGAGCTCATGGCTTCTGACCGGCCTCTCTTGGTTCCTTCTCCTCGTTCTCCCCCAGCCCCGTCAGCTCCAGCTCCAGCTCCAACTACTACTTCTACTTCTAATACCCAACAACATCATAATTATAATCTTCCTTCCAAACCCAGACCCAACTTTCCTGATCTGTCATCATCCACCAACCCGCTTGGAGGAGGAGGACCCACTAAGATGTTGATGATGGATGGGAATGGGGATCGCAATTCATCTTCTGGCCGAACTTTTCTCTCCGCTCAATCCAAAGCCTCCGGCAGGTATTCTATTGACGAGGTCGGAACTGCTTTTATCTCCGCCACTTCCTCTATGGACAGGTTCAGCCGTTCAGGGTCCAAGACACGGCCCCCATTGCCAATGCCTACCCGGTATGGATCACGGGGGAACAATTCCGACGGATTCACCTCTTCCTTAAAAGAGATAAGTGATGAGGATGCAAGACTAGTTTATGTCAATGACCCTGATAAGACCAACCATAAGTTTGACATTGCAGGTAATTCCATTCAAACTGCCAAGTACTCAGTCTTCACATTCTTACCCCGCAACCTTTTCGAGCAATTCCACAGGGTCGCATACATTTATTTCCTTATCATTGCCATCTTGAATCAGCTCCCTCAGTTAGCTGTCTTTGGTAGGGGAGCTTCTATCTTGCCCCTCGCTATTGTTCTGCTTGTTACAGCAGTTAAGGATGCTTATGAGGATTGGAGAAGACACCGTTCTGATAGAATTGAGAACAATCGTGTAGCATCAGTGCTTGTCAATGGTAGTTTTCAGTCAAAGAGATGGAAAGAGATCCTAGTTGGAGAGATTGTCAAATTTTCTGCAAATGACACTTTGCCTTGTGACTTGGTACTGCTTTCCACCAGTGACCCCACTGGGGTTGCTTATGTCCAGACCATCAATTTGGATGGGGAATCCAACTTGAAGACTCGCTATGCAAAACAGGAAACACTGTCTAGGATGCCTGAGAAAGAAGAAATACGGTGGATGATCAAGTGCGAGAGACCCAATAGGAATATATATGGTTTCCAGGGATACATGGAGTTAGATGGTAAGCGAGTCTCACTTGGTCCGTCAAACATAATCCTCAGAGGTTGTGAGCTCAAAAATACAGCCTGGGCAGTTGGAGTTGCAGTTTATGCTGGTCGTGAAACCAAGGTGATGCTCAACAGCTCTGGATCCCCATCTAAGAGGAGTCGATTGGAAACCCGTATGAATAGGGAGATCATATTACTCTCACTGTTTCTTATTGCCTTGTGTACAGTAGTCTCTACTTGTGCTGGGGTTTGGCTTGTGCGTCACCAGGATGAGCTAGATTACTTGCCATATTACAGGAAGAGTGACTTTTCTAACGCCGCGGAAGAGAATTACAACTATAATGGATTGGGGTTGGAGATAGTCTTCACGTTCCTCATGTCAGTAATCGTGTTCCAAATTTTGATACCCATTTCCCTCTACATTTCAATGGAGCTTGTCCGCCTTGGGCAGGCCTACTTCATGATCAGGGATAGAGATCTATATGATGAAGCATCGAATTCGAGGTTCCAGTGCAGGGCATTGAATATAAATGAGGATCTTGGACAGATAAAATATATATTCTCAGACAAAACTGGGACACTAACTGAGAACAAGATGGAATTTCAGTGTGCAAGCATACATGGAGTGGACTTCAGTGGTGCAAAAGCTCATTCCGATACAGAGCAGAAAGGATACTGTACTCGAGGTATTATAAGTACTATTGTTTGATTACTCCCAGCCTATATCTTTTCTCTTTTGTCGCACTCAGTTGGGCTCATCTCCAAATTCTTCTGCCCTTGTTTTTTCTTCTGCTTGTTTTTTGTTTCTTATTGTTATAATGTGTATTGTTATTTTTATTTTTTTTATTTTGGATCAGTCGATGGATGTGTCCTGAGACCAAAAATGCAGGTGAAGGCTGACCCAGAGCTCCAACGACTGCTGAGAACTGGAAGGGAAACAGAAGAAGGAAAACATGCCCATAATTTTTTCCTTGCTCTGGCCACTTGCAATACTGTGGTGCCTCTGGCGGTAGAAACAGCAGACCCTTTTCTAAGGTTGGTAGATTATCAGGGTGAGTCTCCTGATGAACAGGCACTTGTTTATGCTGCTTCCACATATGGTTACATGCTTGTAGAACGAACCTCTGGACACATCATTGTTGATATTCAAGGAGAAAGACAAAGGTAATCAGAAGCTGCTCATTTGCTAGTTTTATATAGTGAATTCTAATTTGTATTTTATGGCAGCTTTAGCTTCCATTTGCGGTGATTACTGAGGTAGTAGTTAGATGTTATATTAATTTTAGTAAGTTTAGCTGCTTATAGCAACTGCTGTTGTTGTTAATGTTGTTGGTGTGGTGTTATGATCTGGGGGGGGGGAGGGGGGAGGGGGAATATTGTTGGATATCGGAGTAGCAGTTTTGCTACTAAATAGTAACCTTTGAGATGGCATCATCATTGTTTTGTTGGTGGCAGTGGATAGCTCTTCAGTTGCAGAAGAAGTAGACCAACCAAAAGCGCGGTTTGTTGGGTTATGGCGACTGGCAAGGGTGAGAGTGAGAGAAGAAGAAGTGACAAGACTAGTTTGTCTGTCTGTTTGTATTGCTCCCATCTTTGTTTCCTCCTCCTTTGCTGTCCTATATCTCCCCCCGTTTTTTACCACCAGAGACTTACCGGAAGAGACAGTAGACAGTCAGCTGAAGAGAACTTCCCCCTTTATTCCTCTCTTTCTCTCATCTTAGAATCATTGGAAGGAGAACTCTCCTTCTTTCTCCTTCATTTTCCTCTCTGTCTCTGGCAGCACAAATGGTTGATCTCCCTCACCAGTGCATAATATTGTCATGAAAGGTAGTCTAATTTTTTGAAATGCATGTCTCCGGCCATGGTGGTAAAAGCTAGGAACTTTGTAGCTTGGCCACTGGTGGTAATAAAGCTGGTAGTGGTAGTTGTTCTGGCTGTTATACAAATAAGAATCTCTTTTTCTAATTATGTTTTAGTATCATATGAGTGCCTTTTGAATACTTGTAGTTCACCAAGGGCCCCTTTGTGTTTCTCTGCCTTACCGGCAGTGCAGGTTTGATGTTCTGGGACTGCATGAATTTGATAGTGAACGAAAGAGAATGTCTGTCATAGTTGGCTGTCCGGACAAAACTGTAAAAATTTTTGTGAAAGGAGCAGATACTTCCATGTTTAGTGTGATTGAGAAATCCCCAAATTCTTTTGTTGCACGTTCAACTGATAGTCATCTCCATACCTACTCCTCACTGGGTTTGAGAACATTGGTGATTGGGATGCGGGAATTGAATGGTCTAGATTTTGAACAATGGCAGTCAATGTACGAGAAAGCAAGCACTGCTGTTATGGGAAGGGCAAGCTTACTTCGTACAGTAGCTGCTAAGGTGGAGGTTGGTCTTCATTTATTGGGAGCCTCTGGCATTGAGGATAAGTTGCAGCAAGGTGTTCCAGAAGCAATAGAGTCTCTGAGGCAAGCTGGAATTAAGGTGTGGGTCTTGACTGGGGACAAGCAAGAGACTGCTATCTCAATTGGTTACTCCTGTAAGCTCCTGACCGGTGAGATGACCCAGATCGTAATTAATAGCAACTCCAAGGAATCTTGTAGAAAGAGCTTAGAAGATGCAGAATCCATGTCAGAGAAGCTTGTGGCAATGTCTGCTGGTGCCCCAAACAGTGAAGTAAATTCAGGATCTGCTAGAATTCCTCTTGCATTAATTATTGATGGCACGAGCCTTGTCTATATTCTTGAGACTGAATTAGAAGAAGAGGTAACATTGTAAATAAGCTAGTTGGATGAGACAATCGTTTACTGTGTGTTATATGCTGACCACGTCTTTGTCTTATTTCATTCTTAAAGCTGTTCCAAGTAGCAACGAGATGTAGTGTGGTTTTGTGCTGTCGTGTGGCTCCTTTGCAAAAGGCTGGAATTGTTGCCCTCATGAAGAACCGCACTGCTGACATGACCCTAGCCATTGGCGATGGTTAGTCTAATTCTCTACAAATATTTCAATTGGCTTTAAGATTATCTATGTATGCTCATTAGTCATTATGAAGTAAATTCATACCTACTTTTGTGATGGGTCTGAATTTGATAGAAGCTTTTCTACCATGTTACTTAGGTGCCAATGATGTTTCAATGATCCAAATGGCTGATGTGGGAATTGGCATCAGTGGTCAAGAGGGGAGACAAGCTGTCATGGCATCAGATTTTGCAATGGGGCAGTTCAGATTCTTGGTTCCCCTGTTACTGGTCCATGGGCATTGGAATTACCAGCGTATGGGATACATGATATTATACAACTTTTACAGGAATGCTGTGTTTGTTGTCCTCCTATTTTGGTGAGTACTCTATGTCACTTTCACTAGTCACTACTCTATACAGTATATTCAGTAAAACTTGAAGTTTTTGACATTCCGGTAGAAATTTAACCATTTTAGCAGGTTACATGTTATTTCTTTTTAAATGTGATAATAAAGAAAAGGAGGCTTTTTTAAAAAAAATAAAAGAAAAGAAAAATTAATTAACGACGTAATAGAACAAGTAACACCATGACAGAGATAGTTTACCAATAATTTACACATGTGCATGCACTGAAACACATTTTACAAGTCCAGAGAGATTTTAATTAATGTGAAATTTTCCAAAATTTTGCTAGAATCAACCCAACGGCCTTGGTTCTGTTTTGTATTAATAGTTTAATACATCAAATATTAGTAGATTTGATGTATATACATTATACATGTAATTAATACATATTTTAGAAGAATAGACAATAATTTAAAAAAAGATCTGAGGGATTTACCAACATTGGATAATTCAACAACTTTGAGTCCATCCATCTTCAAATCCAAGAGTTCAATCACTTATATATTGGTTCCTTCACCTTCACCTTCACCTTCACCTTCACCTTATAAGCGCAACTATTTCATTTGAGCTTCATTAGAGATCTGATTTACTGGATAAATCAAGAGCCGAAGATTGACTGGGCATGTTTTCTAACGATACCAGGTTGATGTTTGACCATTATGTTACCAAATGCGTGTATGGGTTTTTGTTTGGTACAAGTAATCTAACGTTGAAACAGCTTTCCAATTGAGACAATTATGTAATTCAAAAATGCTTTTCTGAATCTAGTTTTCGTTAAAGCAGCTGATCCATAATTTTTGCAGGTATGTGCTTTACACATCCTTCACATTGACGACCGCAATCACAGAATGGAGCAGTGTGCTGTATTCTGTGATCTATACTTCTTTGCCTACTATAATTATTGGAATTCTTGACAAAGACTTGAGCAGAAGGACTTTGCTGAAATACCCTCAGCTTTATGGATCTGGACACAGACAGGAGTGCTACAACCTGAAATTGTTCTGGCTGACAATGATCGACACAGTTTGGCAAAGCATGGTTATCTTCTTCATTCCCTTCTTTGCATACAGGCATAGCACCGTGGATACGTCTGGCATTGGGGATCTCTGGACTCTTGCAGTAGTAATTCTGGTTAATATGCACTTGGCCATGGATGTAGTACGGTGGACATGGATTGCACATGCATCTATTTGGGGATCTATCGTTGCAACGTGCATCTGTATCATTATCATTGATGCTATATCTCTATTACCTGGTTATTGGTATGCCCCATTTCTATATTTTCTAGGGACACATTTGTCTCATCGGCATTGTTTCATCCGTGTCCTCCGTAAAATACTTGTTATATTCATCTCTATATTGCTTGGTTTTTCTTTGAAAATAGATAACAAGCCTAAACTTTTTTATGCATCCCTCTAGGCGGACCATATGGCTTATTGACCCATGCATGAGAGCTACGAATCACGTGTGGCCATGACACATAAATGCAAGAACAAGGATTCTTGCAATGTATACAATGCTGTCAATGGTGTCATTATAGGTGTTATGGTCTTCTTGTAATCAAATGTACACATTGCATAAACTTGTACAGAGTTGGTAAAACCTTTGGTGATGAAACCAGAGGTCTGGGGTTCGAATGGGCCAGCATCACCGATTTACTGACCTTATTAAAACAGGTTTACCTTATCAAAAAAAAAAAAAATTGTAGAGTTACATATGGTGTTTATTGAGTACTATGAGACAGCTCTGTTCTTAGTTGATTTTGCAATGTCTATAGATATCTTCAATGTTCATTCTGACAGAGTGACAACAATTTTGAAATTTTACTCTGTTCAGCCAGGATAGACAATACTGTAAAAGCAAAAACGTTATCTTACGTTGTTGTAGCATCTACTTTCAAGTTTTAGCTATATATTCTCCTACTTGCTGGATTAGCACCTGCCTCGAACTCAATCGTAAATCTACCTCTAGGGTTAGCCAACACCCGAAAATCCCATAATAATCCATGTGGAAGTGTTTGTAGTTAGATCTGTTGCTTGTATTTATTAATGTGCTAAATGGTTACAAAAAGATGGTATTACTTTGACATAATAAAAGAAGCTGAGCATTTAGATTCTGCATGTATGGCACTCGTGCTTGATTTAATCTTGTATACATCCACATTATTCCAGTATGGGAAAGCTTACTGGAACCATTTTTGTCTTGTTACAGGGCTATCTTTGAAATAGCGAAGACTGGACCATTTTGGCTGTGCATAGTTGCAATTTTAATGACAGCATTGGTTCCTCGATTTATTGTAAAGGTTTTTAATCAGTATATAAGGCCTTGCGATGTTCAGATTGCAAGAGAAGCTGAAAAGTTTGGGAATACAGGGGATTTCACAGAATTAGAGTTAGAAATGAATCCAATCTCCAACCCCCACGGTAGATGATATGGCGATTTCATTCCAAATTAATTTTTCTTTTTCATTTTTCCGTTTCTTTGTGTGTTACTATCACATTCTTTAGGTTGTTTCAGGCAATTACCGCACTTGCTTGTTGCAGTCTTGTATGCTATCCAAAGGATAGGTGTGTAATAGCTTCAAAGTAAATTTATTTAATTGTTTATATCACAATATCACTTCTGTTTTTGGACTTCTTCGAATCGTGGTTCTTTTTTTAATTTCTATCTCAGGACACTGCTCGATAGGATTGAATTCAAAATTGAAACGATATGGCTAACTTGGAAGTACACAGTGCTATCATTTTTATTTTTATTTTTATTTGCATTGATAAAAAACTGGAAATTCAATCCATGAATCGTGAATGAGCATAATTTTTATTCAATCTGGCTGCCGATGTTAAAGAGCAGCGTTGATTATGTTTTGTAGTCGTGTCTCAGTGTCTGTGACTTCCTAGATGAACTTATTTCTAAGGCTTAGGTTTTCGTCATCTTTTTCAGTAGCTAATGATCGGAGAACAAAATTAACACCACTATAAAAAGCAATGTGGGAGTCCCAATCAAATTGTTGACTGACAACTCTGTCGTTTTTATGCTACTGAAAATCTTGTTAATATTTAATGCCAAGATTTCAAATTTTGTTAAGAGTAGTTATTCAGAAAGGTTAGCCTGAGGGATCAATTCCTTAGGCCAATTATCCAATGGTTCAGATTCCTCAGGCCAAGATTTCAAATTAATATTCTCCAATCTAATCAAACACAAAGCATTTCCTCGAGAAAAGTTCTATGATAAATATTTCTCATAGCAATTAAAGAGGGCTGGCCTAAGCAGATTAGATAGATTGTAAAAACCAGATGGCCTAAGCTTTTCTCTTCATTATTCCTGATCAACGCTTGTTGGATCATGTGATCATCGCGAATTATTGACAACCCATGATCGCTGAAACTGTCGTCGAAATATAATAATAAAAGAGGCTATACTACATAATACATATAGATAATGTAGTAACCTTAAAATATAGAGCTAACATGCATGGAGGTGGTTTTCTTTTATCTCATGCCAACCAATGGAACCTCGTTTCACATGATCGTTCTCAAATATCAATATTTGTGCAGTATTTTCTGCACAGAGATACAGAGATCTAATTATAGTTTATTACAAACATCCGTCCCCTTTAGATTGGATACTATGGCGGTGGAAAGCCAAGTTTCAATGGGGTTTTTTTTTTGTGCCCAAACCCGGCCCTATTGATATCAAGGAACTGACCATGGAGTTTCACCAAATTCAAGATTTGGATCAAGAGCACTCAAACAAATGAAAGTAATTTAAGTGGAGAATCTCGGTGGCTTCGTAAAAACCCCTAACTGTGTCACTGTATCTACTAATACTTATGTTGTACGCGCGTGCACAGCAATTATTGGTGAAATCCAATAATTCTACAAACTTTTATTTTTCATGTATCTCAAAATGAGAAAAAGAGTAAAAAATACATCAAACTTTACATTTAGTTTCAAAACAGACAAGCTACTTGGACGTCCTTCTGTATATTCTACCCAGAGTGAAAAAAAAAGAAAAACAAAAGATGATGGAACAAAAAGTCTATAGCAGCGGTGTAGTAATATTAGCCAATCATAATACTCCAAATAAACAACTAGGATTATTATTACTACCTGCAAATCCCATAGTTCAACTCCAAACAAAATTTAAAGTCTTAGAATCGGCTTCCGTGCATGGCTCGCTAAACAATCATTACCCATCGAAGCCGCTGTAGTCATTGCCCCGAGTGCAGTACAAGGCGCTGTTATTGGTGGATTTATGGGCACTCTCACTTCTGATGTTACGTCGGCATTTCCAACTCCTCCTCCTGAAGCTGCTCCTAATCCTCAAGTCATGGCTTCACTTCAGCAAGCCCAGGTACTTGCTACTTCTTTTGGTTAAAATCAACTAGTTCAGGTGAATTTTGAATATAATTGATGGGTTTGGGTTATTCAGGCTTTGAGTGGTGGACCGATGGTGTAGATAAGTCATTTAGGTAGCCTCACTGATATAAAGTATGAGCTACTTTGTCTCCCTCTGCTTTCTGCTGTGAGGTCCCTTCCTTGTTCAATTCCCCTTGCAGTAAAATCACCATTACAATCTCTGTTGGTATAGCCATAACTAGAAATATTGCAATGTTTAAAACAAGCATCAGTTTTAAGTTCATAGAATTATTTTTCTGGTGGGATCTAGTGGACTATCTTGGTGATAGTTGTGTTGACAAATTTTCTGATCCTCTCTGATACAATCTCTCTCCTATAGTCTAATCTCTCCTCTCCCCCTTCTCTCTTCTAAACTCCCTCTCTTTTTATACTTCTTTTTCCCTTTCCTTCAACTGCCTCTTGTCCGTCGTTCATCTCTCCTTCATCTTGCGTCCTCGGTACCTCCACCGTCCCGGTGATTCCGCCTGCGATTCGAATCTTGTATCACTCACCGGCCTCTTATTCTTCGTTGATCACTCCTTGATCCTACGGTCCGTCGCCCTCTCCCAACTCGCGGTAGTTTCTAGCGGTTCCCAGCCGATTGGCATTCCATGGGCGTGATCACCAAAGATCGCGTCTCCTCCACCTTAACTTACTTACGGCCCATTTATCACCTATAACCTTCTATGTCATGAATATGACCCTCACAGATGCCCCTCTCGGTTCCTTTGCCGCCGTGGGAACTCAGAATGTTCCGGGGATGGCGACCAATGGGACCGGTGAACCTCTCCTCATTCCTCTCTTCCCCTTCGGCGGTATCTTTGCATTGTGTTAGTTCAATTAACTTCCTTTTCTTCGTTGGCTCGGGTTTCATCATGGCATCCAAATTGTCCCCCATCGCACGCCAAGATTTGCTCGACATTCACCATTCCGAGGCCCCACGTGTCTTCCTCTCTATGGTCCCTTGTCTGAATTTACTTCTTTACCCCCACCGCTTTAGACTCCGCTTTAAACCCTTTTCTCTTCTCCAAATCGACCATTTCAACCTTTCATTTTTTTCTTCCAAAATCTCTCCAACTTCTTCTCGCTTTTTTTTATTTTCACCTTCGGGCGATCTTCAAACTCCGATCGGATTTCTTTAGAGTCGCCTCCCCGGTTGTGCTACCTTGTATTCAGGTTTGTTTCCTTTTTCCCTTCCCTTCTCTTGTTATTTTGCTGCATTCACTTGCTTCACTGTTTCACTCTACCCTTTATCACTCGTTCCCCCATTGTTGCTTCCACTTCCTTCTTTATTTAGTCCGTCATGTCAGCGTCTGAATCAGCGGATACCTCGGCCACTCGATCCGAAGGTTCATATTCCAGATCTAGCCGACACACTACGAATCCATCTGAATCCTCGAACCCTAACTCTTCTGATTCTGCCGCGGAACCCTCTACCTCAGGCAGGAAGACTGCTCTTCCCCCCAATCGGCCATACCACTTTGTCAGACCTAATCTCGATGCCATCACGGCCGCCTATGGCATTCCCGATGATTTGGTCCTAGAACATGTTCCCGGTGTCACCCATTTTCCACATCTGGTAAAGCCCCGGCCTGGTTGTCTCATTGCTACTGTAGGTCAGATAGCAGCAGGCTTGCGCTTTCCTTTAACCCTTCTAGATGTCGAGGTGTGTAATCACTTCAATATTCACCCCCAAGGGCATAGGCAATTTTGGCGTGTCATGTATGCCGCGAACCATTATAATGAGACTCAATCCCCTAAAATCCAACTCCGCGATATAATTACTCATTTTTATATCAAGAAGAGCACCAAATTTGGTAGTGTAGGGTATCAGTCCTTCTGTACTCGTCCGCAGAAGAAATCCTTTATTCTTCACCTGACCACCTCTGACAAAGTGTGGCATTACTATCCACTATATGTGTCTGGGAATTTTCTCCGCGGATCTCCCCCTCCGACGCTTTCTCTAAGGCATCTCGCATTTCTTTCAAGTGGTAATGCGTCACTTTTACTTCATTTGTGCTCCTTTCTAACTATATTTTTAACTTGACTTTACTTGGTGATCCAGGTTGGAGACCCGATTCGCGATCTCGAATCTACACCGGCCTTTCTTCCGAAATTTTTCAACGCCTCCGCGATTTGGGTAGTGCTCAATGTGCCCTTCTCGGTATTGATCCAGAAAAAGGTAACCCTCTTTTACTTGATCCATCCTTGAAAAACATCGGTGACTACCAAGGTCCCCTCTATCGTTTGCCGCCACCCAAAGAAAGAAAACCCAAATCCTCTCCTGTCCCTAAAAGAAAACCCCACAGATCTTTCAAATACACTACCAAGATCTCCCACTCTAAAGCTGTTGCACAAAGGGCTGCCGCTAAGCACCCCTCCACTGCTCCCCCTACCGCCCCCTCTTCTTATTCTGCGCTAGCAGATTGGGAAGACGACATTAACCCTCATCTTACCACCACTTCAACCGCTGATATGGCCGCCAGCAAACTCAAGCTTTGGGATAGTGACTCCGACGGTGATGACTCCGTGGAAGTCGTTCTCAGAAGTCCGCCCCCAAAGAAAGCCAAGTCCGCTCATCCCTCTGTCTCTCAGGTTACCAAGCCACGGCCCCCCGCTCCAGGGCGTCGGCATGGGAAGGAAACTACCGCGTCTGGTTCCTTGCCCTCTGGACCTGTTGAAGTCTGGCGACCTCGATTCAAGGTAAAGGACCGCGGTTAATACCCGATTGAAAGATTGACAATCCATTTTGCATTTGCGACCTCTCTCTTCTTTGGTTCCCATCTTCCGGGAAGGATCAAGCTTCTGGCGATCTTTGTTTCTCTAGCTTCTCACAAAACCTCTATATATACCGGGTTTGGAAAAGGTAAGTTCTCTTCTTGTATATCCACATCGATTTCTAGATGCGCACTCTTTACTCGTTTTTTTTTTTTTTTTTTAGCTAAGCCCGGATATTGGACATCCGGGTCCGCGGATTGACTAGCACTCGACTCCTTGGAGATAACGGCGGAGAGATTAACGGTCCCGATGGCCGGAAAGTGAAGTATGCACAACCGAAAAGGGACCGGGATGATCTGCGCATCGCGGGCCATGAAGTCGCGACAAAGCACTTCGCAAGCCGAAGATCAACATAAAGACTACGTAGCCGGGTCGCTTCAAACCGGAAAGCCAACGGAGGCGGATAAACCGCTACTCAAGCCGCCGGACAACAAAGCTGCAGAAAGCCGCCGACCGCTTCGAGGCTTAGCCGAAAGAAGATAAACCGTGCATTAAAGCATCAACTTGATGAGCTCACTGCTTCGGGCCGACTTCTGCCTCCATCACCTCCGACTATTTCGTCTCCACTCATTGATATCCTTCCGATGGTGCCCATCGGTTTATATGCCGCCTGACCCATTCCTGCCCATAGCGCCGTTATTTCCCCATGGCCGAGGATGGTGATCCTATACTTGTCGGGAGGCGCTCAAGTTTCTTCTCAGAAGGATGGGAATGACAGCCAACCTAGAAGTGATAACCCGCCAATGGGCGAAGTTGCCTCTGAAGACATGAACACTGTTTGATTATCATTTGCATTCTATGAATTTGCTCTGTACCCTTAATACAATCTAAATTTCTCTGTTGGCGTCGTATATGTGAATGTATCCTGGTTTCTGGGTAAGCCCAGCAGGTTTTCTTTTAAACTCTTTTATATGGGGTTGCTACTCTGTTCTTCTTTAGTGTTTGATATGGAGGCATAAGTCCATTAACGAATGTAACTTGTCGAAATCCTTTGCTTTCTTTCATTTGTCGTTGTGTGGCTATGAAGCTTTGTGGGGGCAGATCTGCTTGCAACCAGTTTGATTAGGACTACTGTCCGCGAAGGCTTCTTCCCCCCCGCTGTCTTTGGCGGCTGTGAAGCCATATAGGGCCGGTTTGCCCCAAGTTTGATTTGGACTATTGTCCGCGAAGGGTTCTTCCCCCCCGCTGCCTTTGGTGGCTGTGAAGCCTTGTGGGGGCAGCTCAGTTTGCCCCCGGTTTGATTTGGAGCCTTGTCCGCGAAGGGCTCTTCCCCCCCGCTGTCATTGGTGGCTGTGAAGCCTTGTGGGGCAACTTCGGGTCTGCCCCGCTTTGATTCGGACGATTGTCCGCGGGGCGGCTCTTCCCCCGGCCGCCTTTGAGTGTTGTGACGCTTTGTGGGGCGCAAAATTCGGTTGCCCCCCGTTTGATTTGGACCGTTGTCCGCGAAGGGCTCTTCCCCCCCGCTGTCTTTGATTGCTGTGAAGCCTTGTGGGGGCAGCTCAGTTTGCCCCCGGTTTGATTTGGACCCTTGTCCGCGAAGCGGCTCTTCCCCCCGGCCCTTGGTGGTCGTGAAGCCTTGTGGGGGGCAACTTCGGTTTACCCGTTTTGATTCGGACCATTGTCAGCGGCGGCTCTTCCCCGGCCGTCTTTGAGTCTTTGTGAAGCTTTGTGGGGCAGCCTCGGTTTGCCCCCGCTTTTGATTTGGACCGTTGTCCCGCGAAAGCGGCTCTTCCCCCCCGTCTTTTGATTGTTTGTGAAGCTTTGTGGGGCTCGGCTCGGTTTGCCCCCGTTTGATTTGGACCGTTGTCCGCGAAGCGGGCTCTTCCCCTCACGTCTTTGGTGGCGGTGAAGCCTTGTGGGGGGCGGCGCTTTGGTTTGCCTCCGTTTGATTTGGACCGTTGTCGAAGGGCGGCTCTTCCCCGCTGTCTTTGGTGGTGAAGCCTTGGGGCAGCGGCTTCGGTTGCCCCAGGTTTGATTTGGACTATTGTCCGCGAAGGGCTCTCCCCCGTGTCTTTGGCGGTTAAGCCTTGTGGGGCCGAGTTCCCCTACGCTATCTGGGGCGATATATGCCTATCGAGGCCGCTTTATTCCTTTATTCTCATTCATAAGACATACACTTTAATATATGACAAGTAACAAAAGATTGACAAACTTTGATTCATACATGGAATTTCTTTAACATTCTAATGTTCCACGGTTTCTCAACATTTTCCCCTGCTAAAGTTTGCAAGCGATAAGTTCCAGATGTACCCTTTTCTCTCACAACATAGGGTCCTTCCCAGTTGGGCCCTAGTTTTCCTTCATTTTCCTTTCTCGTGGCTGGTGTAACGCGCCGCAGAACTAAATCCTCCACCTCGAACGTCCGCGGTCTCACTTTCTTGGCATATTGCCGCTGTAACTTCCGATGATACTCTTCCAACCGTATGCGTGCAATTTCTCTTTTTTCTTCTATCAGACTCAAATCATCGGCTAATATTCTTTCATTTCTTCCTGTTACTACTGCATTGGTTCTGGTGGTGGAGACTATCATCTCCACTGGTATGACTGCTTCTACTCCGTAAGTCATTGCGAATGGTGACTCCATAGTCGATGTTCGCGGTGTTGTACGGTATGCCCAGAGTACATGGTTCAGTTCATCGGCCCATGCCCCTTTCCTTGCTTCCAGTTTCCTCTTTATATTATCCATTATGATTTTGTTGGAAGACTCTGCTTGCCCATTTCCTTCGGGATTATATGGTGCTGAGAACCCCTGTTTCACCTTAAATGCCTGAAGGAACTCTCGGACCTTTTTTCCTGTAAACTGTGTTCCGTTGTCTGCGATGATCGTATGTGGTAAACCGAACCTGCATATGATGTTCTCCCATATAAACTTCTTTACATTGTCTTCTTTCACCTGCTGTAACGCCACTCCTTCTACCCATTTGGTAAAATAGTCGGTAGCTGCCAACATAAATCGTCTTTTGCCGCTCGCTGTGGGCAGCGGCCCAACAATGTCCAACCCCCACATGGCGAATGGCCAAGGGCTGAATACGTTATGTAACGGCTCTCCCGGAGCGTGTATGAGTGGCCCAAATCTCTGACACTTCTCACATTTCTTGGCGTATGTGGTGGCGTCTCTCTTCATATGTGGCCAAAAGTACCCCTGTGATATCAATCAGGTTGTCGTACGGCCGCCGAAAGTGATCGCCGCAATCTCCTTCGTATCTCAGCCGAAATTTCTTGTATCTGCTGCGGCCCTACGCATTTCAGCATAGGTCCGTTGAAATTTCTTTTATACAACTCTCCTTCGAGCAACGTGTACCTTTGACTAGTTTGTTCCATCTTTCGTCTCTCTTGTTTGTCTTCTATTTCCTGACCCATCAGGAAGGTTTTAATGGGCATCATCCAACCCTGCTCCTGTTCACTTGTAAGGCAAACATCGTTTCTTCTTCGACCACGTGATTGCCCTCGCCGCTCTTCGATGTCTTTGGGTATGCTTTAGGACTCTCACCTCAATTGTCCGGCCCTTCGTCCCCCGGCAAAGATCGCCACCACATAAGCCAAAAGCGTCGGCGTGTCTATTCTCACCACGGCCTAGATGTGCAAAGCTAATTTTCTCGAACTTGCTTGCTCTCTGTTGCAGGACCTCTAAGTATCTCGCCATCCTTGGGCAACGGGCCATAAATCCACCGTTCATCTGACAAATTACTAAGTTCGAATCAGAGAAAACAGACAATTCTCTCACCCCCAAATCCCTTGCAAGATCCAAACCTGCTATTACCGCCTTCATATTCGCTACTCATTGTTCAAGCCGCGAAATCCCGCCATCGACAGACTCCAAAATTATTGTTCCGGGCGTTACCGGGCGACTCAATTCCATTCCTCAGATCTGTCGCGGATCCATCTGTGAACACTCTCCACCCATTCCGCGGATCCCAAGGATCCAATGGATCTTGACATGATTCCCCTTCTGGTTCCATGACCATTTCTTCTCCCCATGTTGGGTCTTCGGCCGGGAACTCAGCTAGGAAGTCAGCCATGGCTTGCGCCTTTTCAACAGTACGAATCTGATACTGGATCTCATAACAACTGAGCATCACTGCCCACTTCAGCATTCGGCCTGATTTATCTGCCTTCAACGCTTGCTTTAATGGTAAATTAGTTATTACCACCACTGAATGTGACTCGGCAAGGCTTCGAACCGTTGTTGAAAATATTAATGCCAAAGCGTATTTTTCAATTCTCACAGATCGGGTTTCGCCTAGCATGGTCTTACTTTGGAAGTAAACCGGCTTTTCTACTCTTTCTACCACCCGAACTAGAACTGAACTCACGGCGTATTCTGACACTCCAAGATACAAATACAGCTTTTCCCCCAGTTCTGGCCGCGATAGTAAAGGTGCCTTTCCCAAGTAACTTTTTAATTCTTGAAAGGCCCCCTCACATTCCTCTGTCCATTGGAAATCCGGCGTTTTTCTCAACAAACGATATAACGGTCGCACACTTATCCAAGATTTTTTGAAATAAATCTGCTTCAATGCCGCTGACTTTCCAAACCAAACCTTTGTACTTCTTTTTACATTTTGAGGGGACGGCATCTCCGTCGGGACCTTATATCCGCTCGGGTTAGCTTCTATTCCGCGATGGGTTACTATGTATCCCAAGAATTTGCCCGGTTACCCCCGAAGGTGCATTTCGTGGTTGAGCTTCAGTTTGTACTTCCGCGCAGATGAGGAACGCCTCTTGCGCACTTCTCTAGATGTTCTCGCTCGACATGCTTTTTCCACCATGTCGCCAATATATATTTCCATCCCTTCCGATCTTGCCCTCAAACATTTTTTTCCTAACCTCAAATGTGGCCCCAAAGATTCTTTAATCCGAATGGCATTCTCGTAGTAGCAATAAGTTCCACCTTCCACCACGGGTTGTCTTTCCCCGATCCGGTCCGTACATCGCGACTGATTATACCCCATGGAAGCGTCCATAAAAGAAAATAATTTGAACCCCGCGGTTCGGTCCACCGCCCATCCACCGTGGCATTGATAGCAATCCTTAGGACATTCTTTGTTTACGCCCCAGAAATCCACGCACATCCTAACCTTGCCATTCTTCTTTGGCACCGCAGCGACTACATTTGATAACCATTCCGCGAATTCAATTTCCCCGATTATCCCTCGCCCTTTCGGTCGATCACCTCTTTCACAGATACCCTCTCCGATACTTCGCCCCGACACTTCTCATCTTTTTGTCTTAATCGGCTTTGCATTTTTTCGCTCATGTGCAAGCGATGACATGCAAACTCGGGATCTAACCCCGTAATATCTTCTATCGCCTAAGCAAATATATCTTTGTTTTTGCCAAAAATCAGATAACTTTACTCTTCCATTCATCCGCAATTCAACCCACCGGGCAATTTCTCCTCGCCTCTCCTCCCCTGATTCACAATCTCAACTTCATCCAAAGTTTTGTCCAAGTGGCGGCTCGTTACATTCATTATCGCCGCAGCCTCTTTGTAATTGCTATGCCGCCCCGCCCCGCTCTGCAATCTCTCCTTTAATTCACGGACCGTATTTCTTCTTCACTTTGAATATCTCTGCGGCTACTTGATCTCCTTTTATCTCATAATGCATTCCCTTTGTGGGGAAACGGATTACCTGATAATAAGTTGATGGAATTGCCCTCATCTCATGAATCCACCGTCTCCCTAGGATTGCATTGTATTGGGATTTAATGTCCACCACCATGAACCTTGTGAATACGGTCGTCGGACCAGCAGTTACTGGTAACACTAGTTCGCCCACAGGCTCGGTCATACTGCCGTTGAATCCAAACAAATTGGTTCGCGGTGCTTTCATCTGGTCTCTATCGATATTCATTTCTTCCATGGCTCCTTTAAACAACAGATCTACCGAACTTCCGCAGTCTATCAAAACCCTCTTTACCAAATAATTCCCCATTGCAATGGTGATTACCAAGGCATCTTCATGTGGCGAAATGACTGACTCCAGGTCCTTCGGAGTGAACGTTATGGTTTCCTCTCCCTTCGCGGTTCCACTAACTAACCGCGGAATGCTCACCACTTCATTGACCTGTCGCAAACTTGCTGTCTTTCGGATCTTATCACGGTGTACATTTCTCCCCAGTGTTTCCCCGCTAAAAATAATGTTGATGGTTCCTAAGATTCTAGCTGGTGCCGGCACTCTTTCAGCTTGGCGCCCCTTTTTGATAAATTCTCTAAGCATCCCCTTTTCAATCATCCTCTCCAACAACCATTTCAAGGCATAACATTCATTGGTTTGCGTGATTCGACTGATGATAGGCGCAGAATGGCTTTCCCTCTATTTCTCCGGGCGTATTTCGCGGACCTTCATAGTACTGAAGTCCCTTAATTAGTGGCAAGATCTCCTCCAACGGTCTGTTGAGAGAGTCCGCTTCTATTTCAAGATGACGGCTTCCTTTCCCGAACTTCTCTCCTACCACGATCCCCAGTCCTCTCTGGTCCGCGATTCTGCCCACTGTATGATATCTTATCCCTTTCTTCTCGACTGCTCTTACCCCTCCGATCATCTTTGTCCACTGCCTGTATCGCCTTCCCTGATCTCCTCTGTTCCTTTGCGTTCCTCTGCATTATGTCCTCATATCGTATGTACTTTTCCACCTTCGGATACAAAGCATGTAACGTGGTGATTTCAATCTTGGATACCGACTCGTGGACTCTAGTTCCTTGTCTCAAACCATGCTGGAATGCTATTACTGCTGTATGTTCTTCCAAATTTTCTACCCTCAACGTCTCTTCCTTGAACCTACATAAAAACTCCCTTAACGATTCCGCTGACCTTTGCTTGACATTGAATAGAGCCGCGATATCGACCACTCTCCGCTTCTGATGTATGAAATGATCGACAAAGGCACGCTCTAGTTCTTCAAACTTGTTGATGCTCCTCGACGCTAATCTATAATACCAATCTGACGCTCCCCCTTTAAGGCTAGCCGGGAACATCATGCATCGGAGTCCATCATACTTGCTTTCCTGCCATAATGGCATCTCGTTGGGAAAGTGATGTAAATGATCCGGCCGGATCACCTTTCCCATCATATCTTTCAAACTGGGTTGATCAACCTTTTGGCACCTCGTAATTCCATACCATATCCGCCAAATGGATTCTTATTGAGACTCGCCACCACCTTTTCTGCAACAAGGCTCGTTCACTTTCCCACCCCTTTATTTGCTTCCCCTATCTTTCTTTCAATCATCGCCGCACCACTTCCATCGCGGATGCCCGCTATTTGTTCCTCCCTTTATGGATGGAAAATTTTCATTCTCTCCCTCCATTCCACTATCTTGTAGATCCCTCCGCTCTGTTTCCACTTCTGGGTGTCCTCCTTTTTTTTTTCGGATCGCCGTTCTCATTGCGTAACGACTATCTCCTTTGCATAGTCTAGTGGTGTCCCGCTACCTCGGATGTTTTCTTCTTCCCCACTTCTATCTATCTCTGCAAGGCCTTCTTCTTCGCTCTCGAATCGCTTCTTTTCTAGGTCTCCCTACCGCTCTTTTCGCTTTATGGTGGCCATTTTCTCTCGGTCCCCACAGACGGCGCCAAAATGTGTTGACAAATTTTCTCGATCCTCTCGATACAATCTCTCCTATAGTCTAATCTCTCCTCTCCCCTTCTCTTCTAAACTCCCTCTCTTTTTATACTTTTTTTCCCTTTCCTTCAATCGCCTCTTGTCCGTCTGCTCATCTCTCCTTCATCTTGCGCCCTCGGTACCTCCACCTCGTCCCCCGATTCCTGCGGCAGTTCGAATCTTGTATCACTCACCGCCTCTTATTCTTCGTTGATCACTCCTTGATCCTACGCTGTCGTCCCTCCAACTGTCGGTAGTTTCTAGCGGTCCCAGCAGTTGGCATTCCGCTGGACGCGATCACCAAAGATCGCGCCTCCTCCACCTTTTAACTTACTTACGCCCCATTTATCACCTATAACCTTCTATGTCATGAATATGACCCTCCCACAATAGTTGCCTGCGAAATTGAGTTTCAAGATTTCGATGCCACAAAGAACTTGTTTGCCATCTTTGAAAACAAGTTCGGTGGTCTTTGTTAATGGTACCGAAAGCATCTTATAAGCCAAATGTTCCAAACACAAAAATAGGAAGTGTATTTAGTCCAAATAATTCTATCAATGAACCACCTAGTTCGTTGATTATACCATAGATCAATCCATTGCTTGACCTCAAGCGAGCTTTGAAATTGTGTCGGCCTTTATTTGCCGGGAATAAGATACCACATTGCTTTCATAAAATGCCAATTCAAAAGAAGATGATGAATGGATTGTATGGCTTTGCCACACAGCATGCATGACTTGTCAGAAATAGAAAATAGTTGTGCAAGGTGTTCTCTTGTAGAGACAATATCTCATAGTAGCATTTCCAAGCAAAGAGGGAGGCTTTGGGGTAGTGTGTTGTGTCAAATGGAAGATTGGTGTGGATTGATGATGCCCCACTCTTCTTCTTCACTGACAGCTGCATAATTCTCGGGTATGTTCTATATTTTCCAAAAAATAATTCATGCGAGTTACTGTACTTATAGCTTGGTTTGTTTTCCAAGTTTTAAATTACATATTGGAACTACAGTTATAGTTTAAGGAAGTGAAAGTAAAGCCCTGTGTGGTATACTTAAAAGATTTCTTCTGAAAATTTAGGGGTACTTGGTGAATCGTAACTTTGTTGTTAAGTATGAACATTCATTTGTCTTTTTTAAAGTGCATAATTTTTTTGTTAGAAGATCCTTCTGCATCTGTCAATTAATCGATTTCGAAGCCAATCTCAGAATGATATCTAACATTTATGTATTTTACTGGCACTTGTATGAACATTCATTTATCTAACTCGTAACTTTGTATCAGGGAAGTGATGATTCCATGCATTTTACTGGAATAGCTATTGAATTAATGGAATAGTTGTTGTATGAAAATACTTTAAATTTAAGAATCCTGAGAGTTCTTGTGACGTTAAAATGAATGATATTGATGTAGGTCCAGGAAGCTCAAAGCTTGGCACGAGAACAACCGCGCAATCATTTTTGGACGGTTGGTTTTGGTTCTCACAGGGCTTGAAATTGTTATGTTGGTCGACAAACTTGGTCTCCTTCCAAATGGAGATAAAATGTTCAGATTTGTCCTCCTTTTACAAAGATAATGATGCCTACAATCGTTTCTTCTTGAGTAAACCTCGGGCTCCAAATTACCATCTTTTAAGAGTAAATATCTTTTGTATTTTGTTTTTCTTTTCATTTATGAAATTATTTTTCTACATTTCGTTTTCTATGACATGTATCTAGAGGTTCAAGGTTTTTGCTTCTTCAATGTCATATTCTCTATCATTGTATTCATAGGGTATGCTTGTCAACTAGGGTATCCTAGCTGATTTCTTATACAGTTTTCACTTTTACCGTTATCTCGTTTTATACGTTTGTCCAATATATATTTACTGATTAAAAGATGTTGTGTTTTATAATTGTTAGCTTAATAAAAGGTTGTGGTAGTATAAGTATTGATTACCTGGAAGGAAAGAAAAGAAAAAGTTAGGAAGAAGTATCTTTTTTTATGGTCGTTATCAAATGGTCTTCTTAGATAATGTTTCTCCGTGCTCTGTAGGTGCTTTAGCTAATTTATGAGGATGTGGAAGAGAGGCAGCTGCAGTTCTGTTCTGGGTTCACATCTTTGCTATACTATCCATGGCTGCAGGCTGGATTGTTCTCTATCTCCGTATACTTTTCTGAGGCTAGACTAGTTGCACATTTCAACATTTTGTTGATAAGTTGTATAGAGTTGTATGAAAACGACACCCAATTTGTAAGGACTGTCTTGCAGATCCCGGAGGTGGAAGGCACCTATCAGTGTCTACGATGTGTAAATTGATGCCTAGAGAAGCCTTATGTAATGTTTATTTATTTATAAAATATTCAGTTATTCATTGTGATTTTACTTTTTAGCTTTATTTTGTGCGGACTTTGCATTTGGAAGGTTCTAGAGTTCTATTCACTGGATTAAGTGATTCAGTAACAAGTAGGTAACTCGTACTGTCTATAGGGACTCTGAATTTCCTACAAATATTTGTCTTTTGAATGTGAAATCATGAATGCGTGATTTTGACGAAAGGGACTTATCTTTGGAGTAAGTACAAAGTTCAAATCTCCCCTCGCCAAGTGTGTTGCATAGTGGACAAAAGAGGGTTGGTACAGGGTTAAGCGTTTCTCTTGGTATTATTGAGATTCATGGACAGATGAATCTGATTATTATTGAGTTTATGTGCATCTTGAGAACGTCCAGAGGTCTCCCTCCCAGATATTTTATGTCCCCATTATGGTTGTTCGATTTTTATACAATTTGGTTAGTAATCCAAAGTGTAATAGTCTTCTGCGTTCTCCCATTCGTCAAAATTTGATTTTGAATTTTTTTCTTCATCCTCATTCGGCTGGTATTCATCCTCATTACTTTGGTATGATTGATTCCAAATCAAAAGTGGATGTTTGCATGTTAATGGATGAGATAAAAGAATAAGAGGTTATTGGAGAAGAAGAAAAAAAAAACTTTGTCTTTTTCTTCACAATCACATAGAGTAAATGACTTGTTTTAGTCAATAAATGTTTTGGGTACGTCTAATAAAAAAGAAGAGTAATTTAGGAAACTAAATGTGTCTAAAATCATTTTTTTAAAATTTTAAAAATGGGGTATGGGAGTGTTTTGTTGGGTATGTCCAAGATCACCCTTTTTTTATTCAAATAAACATTGTACTTTCAAAACATTTCAATTTAGTCATACTGTCAAATTAATTGGATGGCGTGCTGACGTGGGTCGTTAAAAATTTCCCCAAATCTAATTTGCCCATCTGGCATTAGTTTCAACCTTGAGGTGGCATCCACATAATATTTCGACTCACTAATTTTTGAAATGTCAACTGAAAATCCGATATTGTAGTGAAATCAAAATTTAAGATACTTGAAATTGAGATTTGAAATAAAAGGCGAGATAAAAATAAAACTCGACACTTAACCAGAGAAACTCATCTTCCCTATGAGAAGAGAGTTTACAATTTCAAGTTACAAGCGTCCACGCCCAAATTCTTCACCCATCACATACTTACTCTTAAAATTCTTCAAAAACCCAAAACTCTTATCCAACCCAGCTACACTCTCATTACTCTCACCATTCTCTGCAATACTTGCTTCATTAGGCTTAACTGATCCATGCCTTCTAGCTAAAACAGTTGTAATATGCTTAGCTGGCGATGGAGGTGGAAAGGGGCGTTTGAAAAACCTTCTTGGTGTTGAATTTGAAGATGGGGCTGGTGATTTTTTGGAAAATCAGTAGTGTGTTGGACTGCTGGACTTGGACTGTAAAATGGGAAAAAAGGTGACTTCTTTACTATTTTTTTTTTTTTTTTTTTTTTTAAAGTGGAAATTTTATTGATACTGATGGGGAATTTTACAAATAATTAGGACAAACGTGCAACAAGCTGCGCCGCAAGTCCTTTCTGAATAGCAAATCCTATCCTTTTAAAAACAAACTCGTTAGAACCAACTGTCATAACGTTACTGTTCATAATTTTCTGAAGTTTCTTGAGAAGCTCAACAGACTGTTGTTCCAAGAAATCGAAAGTGCCGAAACTAAACGGAATGAAACAATGCTGGTTAGCCCTGCAAACTTACTCATGCTTCACCATCTTCCCTGTCACTGCTCTCTTAGCTGTTTCTCCCACCTCAAAGTCACCATTCCCCAACCCTACCAACGGAGAGACTCCAGTTACATCAACACATGCATGTTTCCCCTCGGACCAATCAGAAATCAAGACATCCGCAGTCGAAGAATCGATCTTCCCTCATTCGGATCGATTGAGAAAGTTAACAGGAGCTTCTTTCTTCACTTGTACCCCAAACCTCCAAAATGCATCACATAAAATATCTCGACATGATCATGTCGGTATTTGAAACCCGAAAATGTCGACAAGCAGGCCGCATGGTCCCCAAAAGCATCCAATCTACTCTTTTTGCAAACAGGGCATAAACCACCGTCAGAGTACAAAGGAATCATGAGACGGTATCGGAGAATAGAACGATACTCCACCGACGACATTTGTTGTCCAAGTCCCTCCATTGGAATAGCAAGTAGAAAATCTTTTGCGTGTTCCGACTGCAAGCATCCCATAACTGCCTTTTGACGAACATATAAATCAAACTCCCTCTCGAGACCAGCAACAATCTTACCGTAGAACGCTTCCGCCAAAACTTTTTGTGGTTTTGAGGGGACGGTAGCATTCGCAGCCAGAGAATTGAGGTCAAAATCGTAGGCGAGACTCAATGCACCTTTGCTAGCAAAGATCAAGAATCTCATCCAAAGGCACCGCACCACAACTCCTAATAATGTGGTCCCTCAAGCTCGGTCCGAAAAAACGATGCCACAAAAGCAAATGTAGAGACATCAATGGCACAATAAATACCTAAACCACCAAAACGTAATAGGAGTGTCGATAAACGCCACTGTAAATCACCGAAGGCAAGACCATCAAAAACCATAATACCCTAGAGAACACTGCGGAGATGTCGATCAAAAGTCTCAGCTGCCTCTCTGAAAAAGGATGGTAGACAAGTACGAATTGCGAAGACCAACTTAGAGAGCCCAACACAAGCTCGTAAGAGCGCTAACTCACACTGTGGATCTTCTAATACAGCTAAACGGTCCATCAGAGTCATAGCCTTGTCAATACCCTTGCGCGCAAGACCCATGACAAAAGATGCATCAGTGCTAACTGCACCTCCAAGCAACCTGACCCTCTGCTGAGGATGGGACAAATATGAAGGAAAGAGACCGGGAGTAGAGCGACGTGGATCTAGTGATGGCCAAAATATCCCAGTTTTAGCCACATTAAGAACCAAACCCATAAGAAGGTCCTTCTTCCTGAATCATACCCAAAGCTGTCGCCACCTGTTCTGTATCCCCAATCAAAGTCCAATCAAAGTCCCATCATCTCAATTTTTTTTTTCCTACTTGTACCTTATTGGCATTGTTGGAATTGGGGTTTTGTTCAATGATTTCTTCTTCTTTTGGTGCAAATCTATTTGGTAGGATTACCAGTTTAATCCTACCAAGAGCTTAGGCGGGAAAAGTGATAGACAATGTGCCGGTGAAATATACAACTAATGCCACCTCAAAGTTAAAACTAATGCCAGATGAGCAAATTAGATTTGGGAAAATTTTTAACGACCCACATCAGCAAGCCATCCAATTAATTGGACGTATGACTAAATTGAAATGTTTGAAAGTACAATGTTTATTTGAATAAAAAAAAAAAAGTACCTTGTCTGTTTTGAAACCAACTGCAAAGTTCGATGTATTTTTTGGTCTTTTTCTCATCTCAAAATTAACAGAAGAAGGAAGTAGTTTCCATCCATTACAAAAACAGAAGAAGATTGAAAGAACACAGAAGGAGAAGAAGATATTTAACGAAGAACAAGAAAAGAAAGAAAGAATGGGAATGCTTTCTTAATTTTAATTGGTGTCTCACAAAATTCAAGCTTTACGTGTTTGAAACTTTGAATATTTGAAGACTGACTTTGCATAGGGGGAGCTCCCATTGGTCTGTGCAAGAAGTTAAATAAGCTATTTATTTGGGTCCCGTAACCTGCAAATATTCAGTAAAAAATTAGTTGAACGACTAGAAATCTGGGGGAGCAGTACTGCAATACTCGCAAGTAGTAAGAATCGCTTCTCATGGAATCCCAAAACTACTAGTTGATAAATTTAAAATATTGAAGAGGACAGACTAGAGAGAAAGAGAGAGAGGGGGGGACGGTATGAAACATGTGTCAAATGATTAGAGCTTGAGATGAAACTCAAAAAACATGAAAAATGAAGCGATGTTCATTTTCTGGATAAGAGTAGAGATCGGGAGAGAATTAAAGGAGAAGATGAATGAAAGTAAGATTTTTTTTGCTGAAGTATGAAAAGTACGTAAGATTGCATACCAAAAAGTAGCTTTCACCCATCTGCAAGCTCTGCAAAGAAATTCCATATTCATTGATAGGAACTGGCATACCAGAGGAGTGCACAAGCATGACATTCTGACCTAACATAGCTGGGATGTCTAATGGCCCCCTTGTAACCTCAGTAGCAACCCCGTTGATAAACACAGTTATGCTTCCTGCAAAAAAAATTTAGTAAGAAACTCTCGTGATCGAGGAAAGGCGTTTGATCTGATATATTAAGGCAAAAAAATATGATTAATTATGTGAAGTAATTGAAAATGGTAGTGAGTAAAAGCATCTACATATGAACAGAAATGCTTTAAGAAAATAACAGTAAAGAGAAAATCAGTACGTAGTTATCATAAATCCGCCATGCAATAACTATTTAGTTATTACCAGACTTGTTTTGCTAAGTTTATTACCAGACTGGTAGTGCGGCAAGGTGGAGATATTTGAAGGGCACAAGATGGAGTTTTGATGGATATCCGATTGAGCCATTTGTTGAGATACGGAGAAAAGCTTATGAGCCACACCACCACCGATATTATTTGAGTTTGAGGATGCAGAAGCAAAGAGACAATCAGGAGAAGATGGAGAGCATGAACTAAAGGAGGAAGCGAAACAAGAAACTGAAGTGAGGTGGTTATAATAATCAATGGCAGCAGGAGGAGGAGAAGAAGCTTGGGTTGGAATTACTCGAGTTGGATCATGAATACTATTTACCAGTGTATAGGACGTACACATGACCTAGGAGGTTAGTGGTGACAAGGGGACCGGAGGCGGTATAGCGTGGGAAGACAGGGTGCACAGGATCAGATCCGCGGTATCCCAACCGGGCTTCGAACCTAACTGCTAAACGTGGAGAGTGGGAGAGCACACCGAACTGCAAGGTAACCGGCTTGACGCGTGGAGAAAGAAAAGATACAAAAGAGAAAGAGAAGGGAGAAAAGAAGAGGAGAAAAAGACGAGAGAGAGGAGTAAGATCAGAGGTTGTAATCACAGTCTATACATTTTGGCGCCGTCTGTGGGGATCTAGCGAAAAATGGCCACCATAACAAAAAAGGGGGTAGGAAGACCTAGGAAAGAACTTGTCCGAGAGGTAGTAGAGGAAGAAGTGAGTGAAGAAAGAGAGGTGAGTAGAGAGGAAGACATATCTGATGTGGCGGCAGACGCCACCAGACTTATGCAAGAAGAAATAGTCAGGTTAAGAAACGAGAACGAGGAGTTGAGAAAGGAAAGAGACACCGCACAAGATGACATGGAGCATGGGGATCGCCGGGGCAGTGAGATGGAAGGGGAGAATGAGGTGTACCCGGTCTAGGGGAGCAATTACGGTAGAGGGGCATCACTTACCGGAAGTGGTACAGGCCATGATCGAGAAAGATAGAGAAGCTAACCGTGCGGTAGAAAAAATGAACCAAAGTGCCGCTCAAAAAGAGGTTGCTAACCTCAACAAGAATCCACTGGCGGATTCGATCTGGAACTCAGAGGTACCTAAGAGATTCAGTCAACCAAGATTCGAAAGGTATGATGGAAAGGGCGACCCAACTGATCATTTGCATCATTTTAGACAACAGATGCCACTGTGGCAGGAAAATAAGTATGACGGGCTGCGCTGCATGATGTTCCCGGCAAGCCTTAAGGGGGGCGCTTCGGATTGGTATTACCGCCTATCTTCGCAGCATCGGTCGATTCGAAGAACTAGAGAGCGAGCGCCCGTGGACCATTTCATCCACCGTAAACGGAGAGTAGTGGATATCAGCGGCAGATCGTTTAACATCAAACGAGGTCACCGGAGTCGTTAAAGGGGAGTTTCGCGCAGATTCAAAGAAGAGACCCCGAGGGTGGAGAATCTGGAAGAGCATACCGCTGTAATCGTTGCATTTCAAAGACGCGGCAGGCGGGGACTAGGGTGCCGCGAATCGTCCAAAATCGAAATCACCACTGCGACGCTCTGTACCCAAAGGTAGAAAAGTATATTCGGTCACGAAGATATAATGCAAAGAAATGCGAGGGAACAAAAAGATCGGGGAAGGTAGTCAAAGTGATGGATAGAGGCAATGCGGAAGGGATAGGGGTAAGAGAGAAGAGAAAGAAGGGGGATCCAACAGAGGGGAAAGACGTGGACCAGACAGATCTGGAGATCGGAACAGGAGAGATATTCGTGAAAGAAAGCCGTACCGGGAGATAGAACAAACACCTCTTAACAGGCCACTAGAGGAAATCTTGCCACTCATCAAGGGGCTGCAGCATTATGAAGGACCGCGGAATACACCTGGAGAGATTGAGGGAAAACCATTTTGTGCTTATCATCAGATTAGAAACCACGCCACTAACGAATGTTATGCTTTGAAATGGCTGGTGGAAAGAATGATCGAGAAGGGGATGCTTAGAGAATACGTCGCGGAGGTTCGTCATGCCGAGAGAGGACAGGCTCCCGCTAGGATCTTGGGTACAATAAATGTCATTTACAGTGGAGAGACACTTGGGAGAAATGCCCACCGGGACAAGATGAGAAGGACCGCGAGCTTGCAACAGGTTAATGAAGTGACAAGCATGACGACGCGGTTAGTGTCGAACCGCGATTGCGATTGGAAACATAACTTTCACTCCGAAAGACCTAGAATCGATGATTTCGCCGCATGAAGATCGTTGGTGATTACCATAGCAATGGGTAATTATCTAGTGAAGCGAAAGTGTTGATAGGCTGCGGAAGTTCGATGAGACATGTTGTTCATAAGGGGCCATGGAGGAGATGAATATAGATAAGGATCGGGTTGAGGGTTTCTCGGACTAATTTGTGCGACTTCATGGAAGCATGACAAAGCCTATAGGAAATAACGTTGCCGGTAATCGAGTCCGGCGGCGGTTTCCACAGTTTATGGTGGTAGATACCGGTCCCGAAGATAATGCCATTCTAGGAAGAAGATGGATTCATGAAATGAAAGCTATTCCGTCGACCTATTATCGAGTCATCGCTTCCCCGCGAAAGGTGGGTATTATCTGAAATAAAGGGAGACAGTCGCGGGCTCGAGAATATACACCAAGTGACGGTAAAAGTATGGTCCGTGGAATAGAAAGTGAAAGACGCACGAATGACAAAGGAGAAAGCGTAGCAATTCTTACAGAAGCCGCATCACCGACCGAAGGATCTGAATCTCATCGAGAGACCAAAAACTCGATGAGATAGAGGTCGTGAACACAGGGGTGGAGGAGGAAGAAAAATTTACCGATTGGGAACGGACTTGCCGAAAGAATGGAAATTCAAAGTTCATACGCTTATTAGCGAGAGAATGTAGACATATTTGCTTAGGCGATTGAAGATATAACAGAATAGATCCAGAGTTTGCTTGCCATCACTTGCACATGAAGGAGAATCACCTAAAGATATAAGAAGATGAAGCGTAAGACCCAAATACGCGGAAGGGATTCGTGAAGAAGTTATCGCCTTAGGGATCGCGGGTATAATCGGGGCGTAGGATGTACAGTGGGTCATCCAACGTGGTCGCGGTTCCAAAAAGAACGGCAAGGTTCGAATGTGCGTGGACTTCTGAGGCGTAAATAAAGAGTGTCCTAAAGATCATGTTATCCTATGCCGCTGGTGGATGAGTTGGTAGACGAAATGTGGTTTCAAGATATTCTCTTTCATGGATGCTTCCATGGGATATAATCAGGTCGCGATGTTTGGCCCAGATCAAGAAAAGACTACCTTCGTGGTGGAAGGAGGAACGTATTGTTATACAAGAATGCCTTTTGGTTTGAAGAATGCGGGGGCTACATTTCAGCGGTTGGGGGAAAAAATGTTCGAAAACAAGATTCGAAAGGGCATGGAAATATACATTGATGATATGGTGGAGAAGAGCATGTCGGAAGAAGAGCATTTAAAGGGTCTCCAGGAAACTTTTCACATACTGCGGAAGCATAGTCTGAAGCTGAACCCAGAGAAATGCACATTCGGGGTATCTTCGGGGAAGTTCTTGGGATATATAGTCACGTATCGTGGAATTGAGGCCAATCCCGAGCAAATTAGATCCCTAGTGGAGATGCCGTCCCCTCAGAATGTAAAGGAAGTGCAACGGTTAGCAGGTAGAGTCGCGGCATTGAACAGATTTATATCCAAATCCTCTGGACAAGTCGCGGGCGTTGTATAAACTTGTTGAGAAAAACGCCAGATTTTCAATGGACCAATCGAGTCGCGAGGAAGCCTTCCAGGGAGTTAAAGATTTATTTGGGAAAGCCCCCTTTACTATCACGGCCGGAGGGAAGGAGAGAGATATTGTACTCTATTTGGGGGTATCGAGTCGCGATAAGTTCGGGTTCCAAGTGCGTATTGTAGAGAAGATAGAAAACCGGTTTATTTTTGAGTAAAACCATGCTAGCCGCCCGAAGTCGCGTCTGATAGAAATTGAAGTATGCTTTAAGCGTTGATGTTCTCCGCGCATTAAAGTTGAAACCCTATTTCGATGCACACTCGGTGGTAGTGATAACAAATTTGCCTCTCAAGCAAAGCGTTGAAGACGAGAGAAGTCGGGGAGAATCTTTGAAGTGGGGCGGTGATGCTTAGTTGTTCTGAAATCAAATACCGAGGTTAGAAACGGCGGAAAAAGCGCCAAGCCATGGCGGAGTTCCTAAGCGGAGTTTCGGCCGAGGATCCCACTTGGGGAGAAGAAATGGTTATGGATCGGGAAGAAATCACTGGGTCGCGGATCCCTTGGACCCATGGATACGCCGCGCACGGTTGGAGATTATTCGCGAATCGGATCAAATACGCATGAACCGAATGGGATTGGCGTGGTTTTGGTGACTCGGACAACACAAAATTGGAGTTATCAATGAAACTAGGATTTCGCGGCTTCTAATAATGAGTCCCAATATGAAGCGTTGATAGCGAGGTTTGAACATGGCACGCAGGATCCGGGAGTAAGCGAAGTTATCGGTGTTCTCGGACTCAATTTGGTTATTTGTCGGATGAATATAGATTTGTGAGGCGTTGTCCCGCATGGCCCGATATCTAGAGGTTCTCCGACAAAAAGCCATAAAGTTCAAAAGATTCGGTTTTGCTCATTTCAGTCGCGGTGAAAACATACATCTTGGGACTTTTAGCATTTGTGGCAGCGGTGCTTCCGTGAACGAGAGGGTCGTTCTATTGAAGTAAGAGTTTTACACAAACCCGAAAATACAACGGAAACCGAGAGTGTATGTTTCACCGTTGAAAAGGAGATAGGTTGGATGGCGCCCATTAAAACTTTTCTTATGGGAGCGAGAGATAGAAAATGCCAAGGAAAGACGCCGATGGAGCGATTAGCCAACGATATGTTTTGTTGGATGGGGATTTGTACAAAAAGAGTTTCAAATGGCCCCTACTTGAGATCATAGGGCACTTTGAAAAGCAAAGAAGTTTTGGCGAAATACATGAAGGGGATTGTGGAAGTCACTTTCGGTAGGTCGAACCACGACCCATAGATTGATATCCTTGAGGGATATTTTTGGCCTCATATGAAAAAAGATCACGACAGTATGCAACAACTTGTGAGAAATGCCAAAGATTTGCCCAACTAATCCATTCCCGGCGAGCCACTCCATAATGTGGTTTAGTCCGTGGCGTTAGCCATGTGGGCACTCTCGATATAGTGGGGCCGTTACCCAGCGGCCGGGTAAGAGAAGATTTATGTTGGCATACCGATTATTTCACCAAGTGGGTAGAGGGAGTGGCGCCGGCAAGTCAAAGAGGAAAATGTGAAGAAGTTCCTGCGGGAGAACATAATATCTGGATCGGTTTTACCCCATACAATCATTCTGCGGATAATGGAACACAATTTCTTCGGAGGAAAAGTACCGATTTCTTCAAGCCTACAAAGGTGAAACAAAAGTTCTCGACGCCATATAATCCGGAAGGAACGCCAGCCGAGCGAAGCATCAAACAAAATCATCATGGACAATTTAAAGAGAAAACCGGAAGACCGAAAAGGAGCGTGGGCTGATGAATTGAATCATGTGTTATGGGCTTATCGTACCACACCGCGGACTTCGACGAAGAATCACCATTCGCAATGGCATATGGCGTAGAAATTTGTCATACCAAAGGAAATGATAGAGAAACGACAAGAACCGAGGCCGTGGAAAGGGGTCTTAATGAAAACATATTAGCCAATCGTTGGATATAATGGAGGAAAAAGAGATAGAGCTCGCGTATAATGACCGAGGAGTATCATAGAAGGTTCTGGCGACAATGATGACAAACGAAAGGAAGCCGCGGGAATTCAAGGTTGGAGACTTCGGTGCTGCGAAGGGTTACACCACAAAAAAAAAGAGAATGACGGAAAACTGGGACCCAACCGGGAAGGACCGTATGTCGTGACAAAGAAAGCGGAAATTCGGTACTTACAAATTAGAGACCCGGGAAGGGAATAACGGTGGAAAAACAATGGAATATAAGAATGTTGAAAAAATTCCATGAGAGGAGCGATTAATAGCTTTCATTGAAACAAGCATCCTTTGTAATGTATATATGTTCTATCACGAAATTCTAGTCAAGGAAACAAAGATTGCATTCTTGGCTCAATAACTTGCATAGAAATTAATCGATCTGGCGTAAAGGCGTGAGCCCCAGCGGACTGACCGTCGAATCCAATCCAAATTGGTAAAACCGGCCGCCCTATCGAGCTTCCTGGCCGCTCAAAGACAATGGGGGATGAGCCCTTCATCGAATCGACTGGGAGTCCGAATCCAAATTCAAAACAAAGCCAGGGCGAGCCTATCGAGGCTTCACAGGGAGCGCTCAAAGAGGGGGACGAGCCCTTCCCCCTTCGCGGAGTGTGAGTCGAATCCAGGGGGCAAACCGAGCTGCCCTATCGGGGCTTCCACAGCCGCTCAAAGACAGCCGGGAGGAGCCGCCGACTGGGAGTCCCAGTCCAAATCCAGTTCAAAAGGGGGGGCAAACCGAGCCGCCTAATCCTATAAGGCTTCACTTCGCTCAAAGATTCAAAAAGGGGGGCGAGCCCCATGAATGGATGAGTCCGAATCCATCCATCCAGCAAACCGAAATGCCTATCGAGCTTCACAGCCGTTCAAAGACAATGGGGGCGAGCCCTTCGCGGACAAACTGAGTCCGAATCCAGGCTGGGGGCATCGAAATGCTGCCCTTATCGAGGCTTCACGGCCGCTCAAAGGCAGCCGGGGACGAGCCGCCCGCGGATGTGAGTCCGAATCCATCCGGGCAACCCCGACTAGCTTCACAAACTGTCCAAAGCGAAGAATGATGAGCAAAACCCTAACAGGTAGAAATGATGTAAATGGTAAAGGCAAGAGGAAGAGAGCTTTTCACCGACCGGTCAATCAACTAACAAGGGACAATCATATCTAATGTCTAGCTAAAAGCGAGTTTGGAGTTGCAAATGAAAGGGTTAAGTCAATGTAACATATTGATCAATAGCTTTATACATAAAGAAGATCAAATACGTTGTAATCAAACACAACGAAAAGCAAATACTTTGCAAAAGGAGCACAAAAGTACTAGCTACAAACACAAGTTTCCTGACCAAGATAAGATAATTGTTTAATTATTACAAAACCAAGGCCATCTACAAAGAAAGTAAGCCGAAGTTAGGTTACTCTTTGCGCTACCAGAATTTCTTGAGGGGTAGTATTTTCATCTTCACTAATTGGGATGCTGGCATCTTCATTCGCTGGTATTGGAGAAGGGTCAGCGCCAAGGATGGGAGGCGTGACATCCGTGGTAGGCGTCTCAACAGCTTCAGATGGTTCTCCAAGGGACGATGTCCCTACAACTGGAGAAGGAGGTGGGAGTAGTCTGCCGGCAGCGCTAAGCTGATCAAGTTGTTGTTGCAGTTCGCGTTTGATCTTTTTCGTAGCCAGCGCTCGAAATCGCTCCGCGGCCTCTTGTACAGCCTTATCCACGGCAGCTTGAGTGGCAAGCCTCTCCGTCTCTCGGAGGCTGTCCATTTTTGAATTGACACCCTTCACGTAATCACGGTGTCCGGCCCTCGCCTACACAGAGTTCTTTGTGAAGCTTGACCGCCTTTATCCGTCGCGTCCCCTCCTTCTCCGCTTTACGTACCTTTGCTTTCCAGCCATCGTATAGCGTATATCGTGCTTTGCAGCGTCAAAACTCTCCACGGTCTTTGGTCGGACCACGCGCGCAGACATAGCCAATGTCTAGACTTCACCGCGGAGACACAATAAGTATAAAGCAAAGACAAAGAATGGAGAGATACCATGAACAATTGGTAGACACTACCCACTAGCCCAAGACATACCTTTTCCCATCCAGTGTAAATGGAGGCCCTGTGGGAAGCAACGGTACCAGCATCTCCATAAGCTTGATCCCGCGGCAGGTGAGAGCTGAAAAATAAAGAGGCGGCTACGGCTGGGTTTTCCAAAGCCGAGTCTCGTGTCGTCACGTCGCGGTCCCTCGCCTTAAACTTGGGATGCCACACCTTCTCTCAGGCCCGGAAGTTCTGAGGACCAGCCGAAGACTTTAATCCCCGGCCTAGGGCGCGGGCGCGATACAACAGACCTCGGGGTTCATTACGGCTGTAGTTGGGGAAGAACGGCGGCGAAGTTTTAGCCCTTTGGCGGGGCGGGCTCTTATTTGACAAGTCAATGTGGGAGCATCCCCATCAGAGTCGCTGTCCCAAAGCTTGTATTTGTTCACATCCATGGCAGTGGCAGATGGGGGAGCGGTAGTAGTAGCAAAATCGTCCTCCCACTCAGCCACACGAGTGTAGGAAGGAGGAACGGTTTCATGGTAGTAGCTTTGTTTTAGTAGCGGCAAGCACGTTGAAGCGGCGGCTTCGGGAATGGGAGATTTTCTTGGTATAGTTGAAGGTCTTGTAAAGGCGAACGTTGTCTTTTGAGGTGGGGATGGTTTGGGCTTCCTTTCTTTGGGGGCGGCCCGGTAGTAGGGGCCTTGGTATTTACCAATGTTTTTAGAAGCGGGTCAAATAACGAGAGGTGTGGCTTTTTCGGATCAATGCCGGGACTTCCTGCTTTGGAATTACCGAAGTTCGCGGAGGGATTGGAAAATTTCTCGAGTAAACACCGTTGTATATTTGGGATCGCGAATCGGTCTCCAACTACATCACAAAAAGAGCAAAGACAAATTAGTGACGAAGAGAGATAAATACCGCGACTCTAATGGCTTACTTACCACACTTTGTTAGGAAATGGAGATGCCTCGGAGAAACTTCCGGAGGAGGTCCGCGGATAAAAATTTACGGAACATATCTGATGGATACCGATGCCAAACTTTGTCAGAAGTGGTAATGTGAAGAAGGAAAGACTTCTTTTGAGGACGGGTGCAAAAGGACTGGTATCCCACACCCCCCAGTTTAGTGCTTTTCTTTATGTAGAAGTGGGCAAGGATATCGCGGAGTTGTATTTTGGGGGAGTGAGTCTCATTGTAATGATTGGCGGCATACATAACACGCCAGAAGTTACCTATGCCCTGACACGGAGGAATGTTGAAATGGTTACAGACCTCGACGTCAAGGGGAGTCAAAGGGAAACGTAAGCCGGCTGCTATCTGTCCTACAGAAGCTACTAGATAACCAGGGCGCGGCGATACTAAGTGAGGAAAGTGGGTGACGCCAGACACATGTTCGAGATTAACGTCACCAGGAATGCCGTAAGCAGCCTTAACGACATCTAGATTTGGTCTGCGGTAATAGGACGGCTGGGATGACGAGAAAGGTGTCCTACCGGAAGTAGAGGGAACCGCGGTGTGATCGATGAGTTTGAAGTCGGGGATTCAGATTAGTCCAGCGGATCGATGGCTAGATCTAGGGGTAGAGGAGCCGATTGCCCGACGTGGGTGGCGAGAGGATTGGGTGGAGGAGATGACCTCACAAGCCGATGAAGGCATGATGGAAACAAAGGTCTGAGGGAAATTCAGAAAAAAAGATGGACCAGCGCAATCTAGGGAAAGAAGATAATGAGGAAGCAACCTCCAAAATAAGCAAAGAATGCACAAATAACGAGAGGAAAGGAATTGAAAATAAAAGACAAACCTGAAACAAGAAGGCCAAAGCAATGGGAGCGTAACCAAGATGTGCCGGATCTTTACGAAGAAAATGATGACTGGAAAGAAGAAGATGTTGAAGGAGATGAAGTGGAAGTTGAAGAGAAAAGTGGAGAGGGCTTACTGTTGAGGGTTTATGAGGGTTGTGAGAGGAGAGAGAGATTTAAGCGGGATTTGAGGGGGCAGGGGCAAAAGAGTAACTGACCGACAGAGAACCAAAGGAATAGGGACGCGTGTCATCTCGATTTGCGAAGGGGCAGACTACTTAGGTGCGTCGCCAGTATTTCGCCCGGTACTTCCAGTGGGCGTCTGAGAGGAAGCCGTGGAACACGTCTTTGGGAAAAAATACAATATGTCGAAAATGGTAGGATCAAACAAGAAAACTTCGGCCAGAGAGTGTGTGAGGAGAGAAGAGAGGAGTTCGGTACCATTTCCGGTCGCGGACCAAAATTGGGGCGAGAGAGGGCATCTCAGATATAGGGCGCATACACATGACCTAGGAGGTTAGTGGTGACAAAGGGGACGGAGGCGGTATAAGCGTGGGAAGACAGGGGTGCACAGATCAGATCCGCGGTATCCCAACCGCCGAACCGCTATTTGAAACGGGAGAGTGGGAGAGCGGCACCGAGAACAAAGGTAACCGCCGCTGCGTGGAGAAAAAAAAAAGATACAAAAGAGAAAGAGAAGGGAGAAAAGAAGAGGAGAAAAAAGACGAGAGAGGAGTAAGATCGAGGTTTGTAATCACGAGTCTATACAACCAGCCCAAATTTAAATCAAGTTGTGCAACTGAGCGTGATCTTCGGTTCTGGAACCAGTAGAAGACATTGGCATCACCCACAGATCCGAATTTCTTCAGCAATTTTCTTATCCTCACAGTTTCATCCTTGGGTGGGTTCACCATCCCACTATTGAAAATGGACTCCAGTATGAGTATTTGTTCAGGTTTGGGAGTCCATCTTGACCTCACCGGCTCACTTCTTTCTGAGTGGCCATGCCCTTGTCTGGGACTGTTTGCTTCACCTGTTTCTTGATCTCCCATTACCAATTCTTACTCATTCTTCTCACTGATGCTCTCCCTTTACAATAGAAGAACTAAACAGTGAGCAATTTACTAAACGAAGTATTGAGGGATGGTGCACTCTAGTGACTCTACTCGCTTGGGTTTCTAAGGGCGCAGTAATGTAACTTTGTGATGCGGGAAGTTAACTAAGAACTTAAGAAGATTATGCGAGGGACTCATATATTAACTAGACAACGAAGATTTGCATTGAAACACGCGCCAAAAAAGGGAGTCAAAAATACTTTATTCCGTTCCAGTTTTAATGGTCCGTTTTAAAGCCTAAAAAATACACTTTTAATTAGTAAAAAAATAGGGTTAACTAGTATTACTCCCTACTAAATGAGCCAATTAGGATTTCCCCCAACTAGATGGGGAAATTAGGGTCTCTCCTCTGAGTATACACAAAAAAAACACGGTTGAGTACACACAAAAAAAAAAACACGGTCCCCCCTGGGGGTGGGGGTTGTTCAGTATCATAGGGGTAGCTAACACTAAAATATCCTGGCTCTGCCCTATCTACATTAGTTTATATTGTCGGTCTAATGATTTTGGCAGATGTCCTTTACTTCATTTTTCTCATTCGAAGAGTTTCTAAGTAGTTGACAGTTATAATAGAAGACTAACCTGATGAAAACTACTTGTGATCTTTGTGAACCTCGTTGATCACATAGCATATGATGGAGTTGTTTACAATGTAAAGCGTACAAACATTAGTGTGCACGGCTTATACTATGCATGTCTTATGAGTGCATATGATCAATGCATCATCATCAGACTTTCTATGTTCTTTCTCAGGCTTCAATTAGTAATCCATAACTGGAAAAGAACAACTCAAAGGTGTTGCTATAAAGCTAAATCCTGTAATACAAAAATGTCCCAGTAATCTAAAACCCACATCAATGAAATAGTAACAGATTTCCAGGAGATATCCCAAGTACTAGTAATCACAAATCTGAGCTACACGGAGGTTTCTATTGGTTATAGGTTTAACAATTCTCAGTGGGGCATTGTAAGTTAAGTTCTTTCCTAAGGTGTCTACATGTCGGTGTCATGTTTGAAAAAAAGATCATCATCGCGTAAACAAGAAGGCACGACATGAAGAGGTCAGAGACAAGGCAAAGACTCCTCTAAGCCAAAACAGGTACCATACCCAGACACAAAGCATTTACATAACCTGGACTAATACCTTGGACTCCTCGAGACGTCGAGAGGTGAACCATAGATCTAGGATATAATTTTATGGGCTAAGCTATAAAAAGGTTAAAATAGGGCTTAGGCTGATCACTTAGGAATAGAAATGAACATGGATTGAAAATGAAAAAAAAAATTTGCTAATATATGCAGGATTCCGACCTACAACCTATAAGGTGTACTGATTAGGACTCACTGTTTTCAGACATAATAGGCTTGAGCTATATCACTTACGATTATTTTTTTCCAGAAAGAGTAAACCGGCGAACTCGATTTATGATTTAACATTCATCTTCTCCTACTTACCTATCTGATGGATAACAAAGTGCTTATCCTAAACTGTTTTACGACCAACAACTATAAAGTGTAACAAATATACATTATGGAAGTGTCGTGCACCCTGTCTTCGGTAAACTACACAATAGCTATGAGAGTGTTTCACAGGTGTCTAACATATGGGTGAAAAATGTAGTCCATTAAAAATTTCCTTGAAAATAAAGATTTGCTATTGCTAAAGTGTAAGATCAGTTTAGGAATAGAAAACATACTAGCTTTCAAACCCGTCCTACAAACGGATTCCGTTATATTAAATTATTCTAAAAAATATTAGCAATTATACAGCGTTATAAGATATGAAAATTATATTAATCACTCATTCAAATTTCTTGCACCACTCTCTATAAAAAAAGAAGCACCAAACCTTAATAAAACTCATCGACTTCCTTTTGTTGTTAGGTTTAATAATAGAAGTTTGATTAAAGTTTTGTGAAAATGCCCATTGTGACGAAGATAATATTGAAGCTTCATTCTCAATCATAATAAAAGAATTATGATAAACATTACTTAAAATGCAAAACTATATTTGTCGAGACATTCTATTCCTCCTACATATAATACAAATATATTTCAGGGTTATTAGTTCAATGCATTTGTATTAAGTTTCTGATTTTCCATTAATTATTCTTTGAGGTTAATTCAATGTAGTTGCATCCAGTTTTCAATTTCACGTTAATTATTATTTGAGGTTAGTTCAGTGCAATTGCATCAACTTTATGATTTTCCGTTAGTTAATATCTGATTTTAGTTTAATGCAATTGCATCCAGTTTCTGATTTTCCATTAATTATTCTTTGAAGTTTGTTTAATGCAGTTGCATCTAATTTTCAATTTTCTGTTAATTGTTCTTTGATATTAGTTCAATGCATTTGTATCAAGTTTCTGATTTCCCATTAATTATTTTTTGATGTTAGCTCAATAATGCAGTTACATCAAATTTATAATTTCCCGTTAATTGTTCATATAGGTTAGTTTAGTGCAGTTTCATCCATTTTTCGTTGTTTCCTTAATTAGTCTTTGAGATTAGTTCATTACATTTGCATCAGTTTCCGATTTTTTGTTAAAAACTCTTTAAGGTTAGTTCACTACATCTGCATCTAGTTTCTGATTATTTATGCTTTGAGATTAGTTCGATGGATTACATATGGTTTATGATTTTCCGTTAACTATTCTTTGAGGTTATTTCCATGCATTTGCATTTAGTTTCCGATTTCCCACCAATTATTCTATGAAGTTAGTTCAATTCAGTTACATTCAGTTTTTTATTTTCTGTTAATTATTTTTTGAGGTTAGTTCAATGCACTTGCATCCAGTTTCCGATTTTCCGTTAATTATTATTTGAGGTTTTGTTTGATGCATTTGCATACAGTTTCCAATTTTTCTTTAAATATTTTTCAAGAATTTGCATCAAATTTTTAATTTCATGTTAGTTATTCTCTGACGTTAGTTTAATGCAGTTGCATTCAGTTTCTGATTTCTAGTTAATTACTTTTTAAGTTTAGTTTATTGCATTTGTATAAAATTTCTGATTTCTCGTTAATTACATTTTGAGCTCAGTTATGTATTTGAATCTAGTTTCCATTTTTTTTTTAATTATCCAATATGTGGTGTATAATACCAACTTTTACTGATCCATCTGTAGTGTCTTTGCAAACATGACATAAAAATAAATTATGGTTGATTTACTATATGTGGGATCATCGAATATTATCTAATTTCCGATTTTCCGTTAATTATTCTTTAAATTATGTATGACTCACTATGTGGAATCTTCAAAGATTATCTACGAATGGGTGTTCTTATAATGTGAAAATCTCACTCTCCACCCACCTTTGATAAAACCCTTCAATTTCATTTTGTTGTTTAATAAAAGAAGTTTGATTGAAGTTTTGTGAGATTGCTTAATAAAGCGAAGTTCATATTAAAGCTACTTGAATAGCAAGGAGTTCCTAACCATACGAAAAAAGATAAGATAAACACCATTTTAAATGTAAAACTATATTTATCGAGACATTCCCACAACATATAATCTAACTATGTTTTGAGGTTAGTTGAATGTTTGCATCCAGTTTTTGATTTTTCGTTATTTATATTTTGAGGTTAGTTCAATACAGTTGTATCCAATTTTCGATTTCCGTAATTTATTTTTTAAAGTTAGTTCAATGCACTTGCATCCAATTTCCAATTTCTTGTTAATTGTTCTTTACATTTAGTTCAATACATTTGCATCCAATTTCCAATTTCCTATTAATTGTTCTTTGAGGTCAATTCAATGCATTTGCATCAAGTTTCTGATTTCCCGTTAATTATTCTTTGAGATTAGTTTAATGCATTTGCATCTAGTTTATGATTTCTCGTTTATTATTTGATAAGGTTGCATTTGCAACTAGTTTTCAATTTCCAGTTAATTATTGTTTGAGGTTATTAGTTCAATGAATTTGCATCCAGTTTCTGATTTCCCGTTAATTATTTCTTGAGATTAGTTCAATGCAGTTGCATCCAGTTTATTTTTTAAAATTAGTTCAGTGTGGTTGCATTCGTTTTCCAATTTCTCATTAATTATTCTTTAAGATTAGTTTCACGCATTTGCATCATGTTTCCAATTTATAATTAATTTTTTTTAGGTTAGTTCAATGCAGTTGCATTCAGTTTCTAATTTTTCGTTAATTTAATCTTTGAGAGTTAGTTCAATGCATTTGTATCCAGTTTTTTATTTCCTGACAATTATTTTTTTTTATATTAGTTTGATGTATTTGCATCCAAGTTTTAATTTCCCGCTAATTATTCTTTGAGGTTAGTTTAATTCAGTTGCATCCATATTCTGATTTTCTATTAATTACTTTTTAAAATTAGTTTAATGCTTGCATTTGCATCCAGTTTTCGATTTCCCATTAAATATTATTTGAGGTTAGTACGATACATTTGCATCCAATTTTTGGTTCTCCATTAATTATTCTTTGACGTTAGTTTCATGCAGTATTATATATATTTTAAAATATTTGTCATTATTGGTTTGCCGTTATTTTTTATTTTTTTTCATTTTCTATTATATATTTTGTGATATTATTTTTTGTATAATTTTATTTTCCACATGTAATTTGTTTTGTTTTGGTATATAATTTATTTAAGCCCAACGTCTGCTTTAATTGAATCTCGTTATTCCGCTGAATGTGTGTGTGTGTGTATTTTATAAAATTAAAAATTACATTATAGTGTTGAAAATTTATAAATTCATAAATTTAATTGGAATATGTCGTAATTATTGTGGTCGGAATTGTGATTTTTGGAATCCTTAAGTATGAATAAATGTCTAAATCCCACAGTGGATGGCGCATCAAATTGAAAGGGTTTTATTAGGAGAATCGTTTTCGGTGGAAACTATTGTTTTAAGCAATTTAGTTTTTTGTCTCCTATTTTTTCGTAATTAGGCAATTAGCTATATTGTTTAGAAAAAGTTAGAGACTCTGTGAAACTATAGATGAAATTGTTTTTTTGTAATTACCTATAGTATTTAGGAAAAGTTAGAGACTCTGAAACTCTAGATAGGATTGTTTCCTTATTTATATTTTATTTTTTTCGTAATTAGTAATAGAGCTAAGAAAAAACTGGAGTCTCTGCGAGTACTCCAAAAAATAGATTGGTGAGGTTATAGCTATAATATATATCTAAGGATAAAGATATGAACTCCCTTGAATGAGTAAGGAGAAGAAAGAGTTTCAGTGGGAGAAAGAGGTTTTGTGGTTTTCTTTGGGTCTCTTTTTGCAGTGTTTTAATTTCGTGGGTCTCTTAACGCATTTTTTTTCTCCTATTTTTTCTTAATTAGTCATGACACGTAGACACTCTAGAAATGCTTTCTCAATTGAAGAGAGTAGAGCTATATATCTTTATATATATATTATAACTCTACCCTCTTCAATTGAGGAAGCATTTTTAGAGTGTCCACGTGTCATGGCTAATTAAGAAAAATTACGAGATAAAATAGGAAACAAATATTTATCTTTATCCTTAGATATATATTATAGTTATACCCTCACAGAGACTCCAATTTTTTTTAAACTCTATTACTAAATATAAAAATAGTTTTTTTTCTAAATTCTATTACTAACTATAAAAAAGTATGATATAAATAAGAAAACAATCCCATCTAGAGTTTCACAAACTCTTAAATTTTTCTGAACACTATAGCTAATTACGAAAAAAAAAATAGTAGATAAAAACTAAATTACTAAAAACAATAATTTCCACCGAAAACGATTTTCCTAAAACCATTTCAATTTGATACGCCATCCACGGTGTGATTTAGATATTTATTTATAGTTAATGATTCAAAAAATCACAATTACGACCACAATAATTATGACATATTCAAATTCCTTATATATATATATTATAGTTACACCCTCACCAATCTATTTTTTGGAACACTCGTAGGGACTTCAGTTTTTTCTAAACTCTATTACTACTTATAAAAAAGTAGGATATAAATAAGAAAACAATCTCATATAAAGTTTCATAGAGTCTCTAACTTTTCCTAAACACTATAACTAATTACGAAAAAACAATCTCATCTAAAGTTTCACAAAAACAATCTCATCTAGAGTTTCATAGAGTCTCCAACTTTTTCCAAACAATATAGCTAATTACGAAAAAAAATATATATATAAGACAAAAAACTAAATTGCTAAAAACATTAGTTTCCACCAAAAACGATTTTCTTAAAACCCTTTCGATTTGATGCGTCATCCATAATGGAATTTAAACATTTATTCATAGTTAAGGATTCCAAAAATCACAATTCTGGCCACAATAATTACGACATATTCCAATTAAATTTATAAATTTATAAATTTTCAACACTATATATATATCACAATTTTGGTTGTATATATATATATCGGTGGAATAACGAGATTTAATTAAAGTGGACATTGGGATTAAATAAATTATATATCAAACCAAAACAAATTACATGTGGAGAATTAAATTATACAAAAAAATAACATCACAAAATATATAATAGAAAATGAAAAAAAAAAATAACGGCAAAACAATAATAACAAACATTTCAAAACATATATAATACTGAAACTAACGTCAAAGAACAATTAATGGGGAACCAAAAACTGGATGTAAATGCATCGAACTAACCTTAAATAATATTTAACAGGAAATCGAAAACTAGATGCAAATGCAAACATTAAACTAATCTTAAAAAGTAACTAATAGAAAATCAGAATATGGATATAATTGCATTAAACTAACCTCAAAGAATAACTAACGGAAAATCAAAGCTTAGATACAAATACATCAAACTAATATCAAAAAATAATTGTCGGAAAATCGGAAACTGATGCAAATGCATTGAACTAACCTTCAAAGATTAAATTAACGGGAAATCAAAAATGAATGCAACTGCATTAAACTAACCTCAAAGAAAAATTAATTATAAATTGGAAACATGATGCAAATGCATGGAACTAATCTTAAAGAATAATTAACGGAAAATCGAAAACTGGATGCAACTGCACTGAACTAATCTTAAAAAATAAACTGGATACAAATGCATTGAACTAACCTCAAGAAATAATTAACGAGAAATTGGAAATTGGATGCAAATTCATTGAACTAACCTCAAACAATAATTGACGGAAAATCAAAAACTAGATACAAATGCAACCTTATCAAATAATAAACGAGAAATCGAAAACTGTATGCAAATACATTAAACTAATCTCACAGAATAATTAACGGAAAATCAGAAACTGGATGCAAATGCATTGAGCTGACTTCAAAGAACAATTAATAGGAAATTGGAAATTGGATGCAAATGTATTGAACTAACTGCAAAGAATAATTAACTAGAAATCGGAAAATAGATGCAACCACATTGAACTAACCTCCAAAATAAATAACGGTAATAAAAAATTAGATTCAACTACATTAAACTAACCTCAAAATATAAATAACGAAAAATCAGAAACTGGATGCAAATGCATTGAACTAACTTCAAAACATAGTTAGATTATATGTTGTGAGAATATCTCGATAAGTATAATTTTGCATTTAAAATTGTGTTTATCTTATCTTTTTCCGTATGATGGATAACTCCTTACTATTCAAGTAGCTTTAATATATATATATATATATGAACTTCGTCTTATTAAGCAACCTCACAAAACTTCAATCAAATTTCTATTATTAAACAACAAAATGAAGTTGAAGGGTTTTATCAAAGGTGAGTTTTTTTTAATGGAGAGTGAGATTTTCACGTTATAAAAAATTTGGATGAGTGATCAATATAATATTAATATATAACTTAAATATTTTTTAGAATAATTAATATAACAACACCCGTTCGTAGATAATTTTTGCAGATTCCACATAGTGAGTCATGCATAATTTAAAAAATAATTAATGAGAAATTGGAAACTGAATAATCTTTGATGATCCCACATAGTAAATCAAACATAATTTATTTTTTATGTTATGTTTGTAAGGACACTACAGATGGATCAGTAGAAGTTGGTATTACACACCACATTAGATAATTAAAAGGAAATCGAAAACTGGATTCAAATACATAACTGAGCTCAATGAGTAATTAACGGGAAATCGAAAATTTTATGCAAATGTAATAAACTAAACTAAAAAAGTAATTAACTAGAAATCGAAACTGGATGCAATTGCATTAAACTAACATCAGAGAATAACTAACGGAAAATTAGAAATTGGATGCAAATCCTTGAAAAATATTTAATAGAAAATCGTAAATGGTATGCAAATATATCAAACAAACCTCAAATAATAATTAATGGGAAACCAGAAATTGTATGCAAATGCATTGAACTAAACTAAAAAAATAATTAACAGAAAATAAAAACCGAATGCAACTGCATTGAACTAACTTCATAGAATAATTGGTGGGAAATAAAAACTAAATGCAAATATGCATTAAAATAACCTCAAAGAATAGTTAACGGGAAGTCAGAAACCGGATGTAATTGCATCGAACTAACCTCAAAGCATAAATAATCAGAAACTAGATGCAGATGTATTGAACTAACCTTAAAGAATTATTAACGGAAATCAGAAACTAGATGCAATTGCAATGAACTAATCTCAAAGACTAATTAACGAAACATTGAAAAATGGATGAAACTGCACTGAACTAACCTAAATGAATAATTAACAGAAAATTATAAATTTGATCTAATTGCATTGAACTAACCTCAAAAAATAATTAACGGAAAATCAGAAACTTGATACAAATGCATTAAACTAACCTAAAAAAACAATTAACATAAAATCGGAAATTTGATACAACTACATTGAACTAACCTCAAAGAATAATTAACGAAAAATCATAAACTGGAAAGAACTGCATTAAACTAAAATTAGATATTAACTAACGGGAAATCAGAAATTGAATGCAAATGCATTGAAATAACCTCAAAGAATAGTGAACTGGAAATCAGCAGCCGGATGTAACTGCATCACTGACCTCAAAGCATAAATAACTATAAATTGTAAACTATCGAACTAACCTAAAAAAACAATTAACGGGAAATCAGAAACTGGATGCAAATGTATTGAACAAATCACAAAGAGTAATTAACGAAACATCGAAAACTGGATGTAACTGTATTGAATTAACCTTAATGAATAACTAGCGGAAAATTATAAAGTGGATGCAATTGCACTTAACTAACCTCAAATAATAATTAACGGGAAATCGGAAACTTGATGCAACTGCATTGAACTAACCTCAAAGAATAATTAATAAAAAATTGAAAATTGAATGCAACGTACTACATTGAACTAACCTCAAAGAATAATTAATAGAAAATAAAAAACTTGATGCAAATGCATTGAACTAATAACCCTAAAACATGTTTGTATTATATGTAGAGGGAATAAATGTCTCGACAAATATAGTTTTGCATTTTAAGTAGCGTTTATCATAATTTTTTTTTATTATGATTAAGAATTTCATGCTATTCAAGTAGCTTCAATATTATCTTCGTCACATTGTGCATTCTTACAAAACTTCAATCAAACTTCTATTATTAAACCTAACAACAAAAAGAAGTCGATAAGTTTTATCAAGGTTTGATGTTTCCTTTTTATAGAGAGTGGTGTAAGAAATTTGAATGATTGATTAATATAATTTTCATATCTTATAGCTATGCATAGTTACTAATATATTTTTACAATAATTTAATATAACGGCACCCGTTCGTAGAACGGATTCAAAACTAGTATATATAAAGACAATAGAGTGTAAATTGTTTGTGCAAAAAGGTATTGTTTACCTTGATTGATAACTGTGAAAAGTGTCCACGATCAGCAAACATAGCTTTTGAACCTGCAAGAATGGAAAGAGAACTGAGAAAGGAAATGGATAATGAGATGGTGCAAGTAAAGATTCTGCTTGTATATACAATTAGTACCTGCTATGACATCCACCCTCTTCTTTGTGTCTTCAAAAATTTATGCATGTAATAGGGAGATAGTGCTTTGATATGCTTGAGGATTCCAGTGAAAAATATTATATACACCGGTCAAGCTGATGCATAAAAGCCATGTTATGACAATTGGAGCAAATAGGAAGCCCACCCGGTGAGTTCTGTAATGTTGGAGGGCAAACAAACATACCAGTGTGACATAGGCAACATGAAGCTCTACATCTGCAAAATTGATGAACTTTAGCTAGGAGATAGAGCATTGAGCTAGACAAATACAATACCTTCAAACAGCAGCTAATTAGTAGACACACTAGAGTCAAAAATTTTGACAAGGATATTTAAGAAAGGGGAAATGGTCATTTTCTGTGAAAGTTGTCGAAGTTGTTACATTTGATAGCTTAATTAGCCTGACAGAGAACATACTATTTAGAAACAATGAGTCACTAAAGTAGTGACAGTACTTTTGAGGGTTAGTAGTTATGGTTAATTTACCGTGCTTCAACAATCTTCATAGTTTCATCCCTATTTTGCATAATACCACAAAATTATATAAATTAATATACATGTATGAGCTGTAAATCGATCTAACCCAACTTCTAGAACTCCGGAAAAATGTCCCACTGGTCAAGGATAGATGTTGATAGGTTTATTTTAAGATTTATTTTTGAAAAAGTGATGCTTATCGCTCTACTAAGAGTAAAAAAGAACCTGCAATTTAGGTTTCTGACTTTAGCAGACAATGAAAGCCTAAGATTTGGCTTTTAAGTTTCCCATAGAATGCAAGCCTCAAGCTTCAAGGTTCATATTGAACATCGAATTCGATAATTCTTCAGAGACAAATACTTTAGGCTAGACTACACCAAAATAAAGAAAAAACTTATCAAAACCTCAAAAAAATCACAATTTTAAGAAACATAAAAAAACTTAATTAAAAGTTCTCAATTAAAGAACAACTTAGAGATACTTGTTTCAAAGTTCACAACCTCAGGTCCTCTATTCCTTTCTTTTCTATAATTTCTAGTCTGACTCTATTTTGATAATTATTGCAAGTGTGGCATCGATTACTCTAATGAACAGAACACCAGAAACTTAAACTTACGACTTTAATCACAAGAACTAAATGATTCAAAGAATATCGCCATTTTGAAATATTAAGAATACTTAAACATTCAAAGAATATTTTTCTAAGCTTATGATTTGAAAGCATATGGAAAAGAATTGGTGATAACTTGCTAACCTTGGTTATGCTTTGTTTCCGATATATTTTTTTCAACTTTTGGTGAAAATAAAAGCGCGAAAATGGGTGCGGTCCAGTGAAATATTAGTGCCAAAGCATTTACAACATAATACAAGGAATATATTTACGATTTCTTCAAGTAACACCACCAACAGATTACAAAGCGTAGCCAATATTTGGAGCTAGAAAACAAAAATCAAGTTTCCCCAACGCTTTGAAAGCGTCCCTTGAATAAGGTCACCACTTGCAACGCTAAAAAGCGTGGCTACTACACTTAAAATAACTTTAAAAAGATTTTTAAAAAATATTAATTGCGGAAAAATTATCAACGATGCTTACAAGCGTCGCAGATAATGTCCTGATTATACCCTACCAAAACAGAGTTGCTATGCTTTAGCAACCCTTTGAAAGCGTCGAAAATAAAAACATTGCAAAAATACCCATTTGTTATAGTAAATAGATACGAGCAATGATTGTTCATAGCTCGTGTTGAGATATGAACAGTGATTGTTCATACCCCAAATATGTATGAACAATAATTGTTCATACTCTAATAGATATTCTTACTAATCATACATTATGTTGTTAAGGTATTAACAATGGGGTATAAACAATAATTATTCATAGCTCATGTTGAAATATAAATAGTAATTATTTATACTCAAATATGTGTTATTATTATTTATCATATATTATGTTAATGTATGAACAGTGATTGTTCATAGCTCACCCTAAATAGGTATGAACAATAATTGTTTATACTATATACACTAGGTCGTTTCTATTGGTTCGGGGGTTTATTATTTTGCCTCAGGGGTAAACTTGACTTTTCATCTATCTGATCCGTTTTTATTTTTCGTCAAGAGTATACTTGACATTTCATCTATCTGGTACTTGTGAGTGCGTGATTAAAGAAAAGTGGTTTTGAGAGTGATTTTTTCGTCCGATTTATAATTGAGAGTTAATCTATGCCAAAATTAAGGCTTTCGGATACTTGACATTTAGCATTTCTAGACTTTCCTCTCTTTTTTTTTTTTTTTTTTTTGGCAGTTTTATTTACATCTAAACATTTCCAACAGTACAAGTAGCTGTAAGATCATTTTTTTTTTTGGTAAAGCAGGAAGATCATTGAAAATTGAAGAGTACACTAGTTAGAGTCTTACATACAGACAGGTGGAATGCCCCCTTTTTTTTTTGCTTGCTAACTTTAAAGCCTACCAATTCGTTTTGCTGCTGGTAGGATTTACGTGACACCACCCAACTCGATCTCCATATGGTTAATAATCCTCCCACTCACATGTTGCCACCCTAAGCAATCACCTGCCATAACACAATAATGGCGGAGTGCACAAACTGTTGTAGCTTAATATCCATCTTTCACCGGGGGTGTATCACAACGCACTTTTGACGTGTGCATAGTCGCAAGTCATAAATGGATTTGCAAAATCGTAAAGCAGAAGGTCGGTTATAATGTACCAAATATGCATATCAAATACCATCAATGAATGACGAATGAGGCTTAAGCTTCCCAGATACCCTTTTAACGTGGTGACATTTATTAGTGATCGATTCAGCAGATAGCCAGATACCACAAAAGTGTACCACTTGGAAAGTGGTTGTACATTTGGTCTAAAAAAAACCAGTTGGTAATTTTATGAGGATGACAGATGAGTATGCTCGATCGGGTTTAATATGGCTATATGCTTTGAAAGCTCTGATAACAAACGGTGCAATTGAAGGGTAAATTTTCAGGAACAAGGATCTAGCTGAATACCAAGTAAGATGCCTATTCGTGAGAAAGGTAGAAGAACAAACGTTTTGCATATATATATATAACAATTTTCACTTTTGCTAAGCATAAGTGATACCCCCATTAGTAGTTAGTTAGGAATACCCCCCATTAGTATTAGTAGTTGCAATTAGGGATATCCCTCCATTTTTAAAAATACAACCCCCCCAAGATCGAACAGCTATATATATGTTCAACTTAAATATAATCCGTACGTACACAAGTACTATTTTTTACATCTGCTGAAGCTATCACAAGGTTAACCCAAAAAACAATTCATGTAAGAAGAGCTAATCTGCTAATCCATACATAACAATTGAACCATCTACCATCAGAGATTTGGACCAATATTGTCAGCTATTGACAATTCCACCATTCCCTCTTCGTGTCCTGAAGCTTCATCTAAGAGCCATTTCTCAAGCAAACACAGGGGAGGATGCTTCTCCACTCTCAGCTCAATCTCGGACATCAAATGGAACTTTTCGTCCGTGGGATTTGTTATTTGAGACCCACGAAGGGTAGATTCAGATGATGATTTATCCCAACAGAGGCTGCTCGCATTCTGAAACGAGAAGAGAGATTCCATGTCTTCTTGTGAAATGAGATCACATCTTTCTTTTTCAAATTTATTAGCTTGGTTGTACTGGAAAGCATTTATCACATCGACGGCAAGGATGCTACTTCCGTGCTGTTTCTCTTGGGGCATTTTTACTTTTGTACCTTTTGGTGAAGTCTTCATCCAACCTTCCAAGAGCCTCGAAATGTTTTCGGTGCTTGAAGCGTAAGTTGATGCCTGATTTAACCTAAGAAGGGAAGCTTGGTCGGTAACATTAATGCTCCTTTTCTCACCGTAGTTCTTGGAGACATAAGTTTTTGGTTCTGATGCCGTTAATTCAGGAGCCATAGCTGATTGAAGTTTTTTAATCTTCTTCTTTAGGTGGGTGTTCCAGTAGTTCTTTATATCATTATCTGTTCTTTGTGGAAGGTAGGATGCTATGGCTGCCCATCTGCCGGGAAAGATATAAAAAAAAAAAGAGCCCAGGAAATTAAACTGGACAATTTAAGATAGCCAAAGAGAATATCAGAAGTAACGTAGATTATGGCTTTTTGCTTATTAGTGTTAACTTGTGTAGTTTAGATGCTTTTCGAGGCAGTACCCGGTAAAATTTCCAACCAGGGCCCGGGATTAGTAGAGATCGGTGCCCGCCGGACACCCAGTTACCAAAAATAATAATAATAATAAAAAAAAATTGAGAAATACATACTTGTTACCCAGTAAGGCTTGTAAATGAATTATCAATCCTTCTTCATGAGCAGTGAAGTTTCCGCGCTTAATCCCTGGTCTAAGGTAATTAGTCCATCTCAACCTGCAGCTTTTGCTGCATCTTGACAACCCTTAAAAAGTGACACAAAACGATTCAAAGCCAGACTTATTCAGATTGAAACAAACAGCCTTGATGAAGAAGTTCATCAGGACAGACGAAACTTACAGAAAATGAAAAAGAAAACAACAAGTGCAAGTTGAGATATATTAACCACCTGAAAACAAAAGCAGGAAACCAAAGTGGATATGTAAGTATTTGGAGCTAGACTAATTACCAGTATTTGTAGGGACTGATCTCCAGTTTCCTGCTCCATGTTCTTGAATGTATGTTACCAAGATGATGTCTTCCTCAGGTGTCCATGGTCCCTTTTTGACACCAACCTTATCACAACAAGGTGGTCTTCCCATGGCTTACTCAATTCTTCACTTTACTCTCCTTCAAGCCTGCAACTCGTTCTATTTTATGTTCTAGTTCTCTATGTTCTATGTTCCTCTCTAGCTTACTGTCTAACTAATTAACTAGCATGACACTCGCAAAAAGTTTCACGAGCATGTGAGTGTTTATATACATTATTACATGGTGACTTGGAAGGGTGGGGGTTAGCATTTTCACAGGCTGATCTATCGAATCCATTTTTGCTGCAATTTTTGGGATGCTGAGTTTGCTTCTGGACGAATGAGAAACAGCCACGTGGCCTATAAATAAAGGACCGTTTTCCATTATTTCTTTTTTTTTTGTTTGTTTTCTTCCGTATTATCACACATAAACTTGAAAACAAAGCAAAATTAACTGTATCATAAGGTTATTAACAGTAATCAAAAGTCAAAACATCTAAGTACCATTCAACTTTGGTTGTTGAAAATTAAACTTGAACTAAAATTCAATTGATTTGATTCCAAAATTTCAAATGTCACAAATAGGCCTGGAAGAGTTAAAGTTCATCACACTCCATAGGAAAAAAAAAACATCACAAAAAGAGATGGGTTGGGGTTGGAGTGAATTTAGAGATTGTTCACGAAAGATAATAGGATATATTTGGTATTAATTGGCTTTTGGGGGATCATTTATTAACTTAAAAAATTGACAAAAGTAATCAAAAAGCGTTTTGAAATGGGGTATGTTACAATTGTGTGTGTGGTATGTTCTCATTCGGCTGGATGCAAACTCAGCATACAAACATTGCAGCAAAAATGGGCTCCGAATCAATCTACCACTCATAGTCACCTGGCTCTTGATATTACCTTTCTTTACAAATATTGTCAAATTGCATACGCTAAAGTCAGCTGCTGAGTTGAATTTCCTCCCTGTCCCCCGTCACATGGATCGACACTCCTTTCCCAAAAAAGTAGAAACTTCCTACCCTCAATCTCTAATAAATTCTAATAGCCAATCCAATTTGTATGGGTGAAATTTGAGCTAATCAAGTTGAGCTTCACTGTGTTCAAACTCAGCTCGTTTATTAAGCGAGTTTTAAAAAAAGTTCAAACTTGGTTCATATAATATATAAATGAGGATAAAATTTCTTTTTTGAGTTTGATAAAAGTCTTTTACTGAAACACAATTAATTCAGTAAGTGTTTGATTCAATCGGGCTAAGTGTTTGATTATATATATAGAAGAAGATATAATTTCTTTAAGTGTTTGATTATATATATAGAAGAGGATATAATTTCTTTTTTGAGTTTGATTCAATATATATATATATATAAGAGGATAAAATTTCTTTTTTGAGTTTGATTAAATCTAGTAAGTGTTTGATTCAATATAGAATTTCTTTTTTTTTAGAGTACTAATCTCGAGGGGCATGAGATTAAATCTCAGCCACCACATAACACCAGTCCTATTATGTTATATTGATGATATATAAATGAGTCCGAGCCAAGCTTTTAGCGAGCCGAGCCCAATAGCTTGGTTATTTTATCCTACAGTGATGCTATTTGAGCTTATCGAGCCGAGATTCATCAAGCTCGTTTGTTACACAAACTATAATATAAGCTCAAGCTCAGCTCATTTACACGAACTATAAATAAATGAGCTCGAGTGCTCATCACAAATTCCACCCTTACCGAATTAGTAGAGTGCAATAAATAATAATAATAATAATTTGGTAGCGTAGCAGTTGATGTATGTTGTATAGTTGTATCTGTGTTGGTATTCCTAATTTTGGGCATTCAACTAAATTTGTTTTTGACAGACCCCATGGGGAAATGCGGTAATTCATAAGAAATAAATATAAAGTTATTTGCAGAGCACTACTTTTTTTTAAAAAAAGGGATCACATTGGAGGATACAGGGGGTGCAGTCTCTCACGCACACAAGGTTCTAAACATGGAGCATGCAAAGCTTTTGGCTGCTGAGATGGCGGTCAATTTTGGGCGACAACCAGGCATTGGGGCTTCTCCAGGGTGTGAATTTACACCTCCACATAGGGCATTGTTAAGATTTTACACCCTCCATTCCACTTCAATGTGTAGCTTGGAAATTTACACACTGAAACCTCTCCAATGAGAAACTTTTACCAACTTCGAACTTAATAAATCGGACGTGATATGTAATGATGTTTGAAAAATTAGGGTTTATTCAATTTTGGCCCCACTTTTAATAGGGTATTCAGCGTTTAGCTCCTGTAAGTTGCTTAATTCGTTTTTAGCCCCAGTTCTATTAGTTGACTGAGTCAACTTTAACTGTTCCGTATCATATTTTTATAATGACAATTTTACCCTTCACGTGACTTGCACATGGAACTTGTAAATTTCAGTTTCAATTTATTTCGATATTAAATTCCAATACAATTTCATTTCGTTGATTTCGATTTAAATGACCATCTAAATTAAAAAATCAACGGCTTGGATGTTAGTTTTTACATATCACGAGAAGTCAAGGAGTTAGTTTATAATTAGGGTACTAAAATGACTAATTAACAATTACCCTGACAATTAGGGTTTAAGGTTATTTATAAAATTTGGGATAATTTATTTGTAAAATTGAACATAAATTAGTCCAAATTATACTATATAAATTGGGGCTTTTGTCAAATTAGACTTCTATTGTGCATATTGTACATAAATTGGCCCCAATTATATGTACACAAATAGGGGCTTTCAAATTAGGATTATATTGTGTATATTATTGAAGATAAATTAGCCCTAATTACACGTAACAAATTAGGGGTTTTATCCAATTAGGGTTCTATTTTGCAAAGTGAACACTATAAAGTCTATTGAATTATGGGATTTTAGTATATTTAAAAAATATATATATTCAATTTAAATATATTTTTATTTTTGGCCCTTCTTTTAACAAAATTTTAAGCTTTTAGCCCCTCCTCCATTAAAAGACCATGGGAGCAACATTCAAAACTCCAACAGCTAGTAGCTAATAACCTTTGGATGCTAACCGTAAGATTTTGACATGTGTCATTTTGTTTTGTTTAATAAAAAAAGAAATTCACGTATGACACATGTGAAGGTCACTACAACAAAAGGGGTTGGGACCAAAATTCATTGGTAAAAGAATCAATTTATAGGAGCTAAACCCCTAATAATATCCTAACTTAAAATGGGGACCAAAATGTAATTAATAATTTTGTTAAAATAATAAATAACTTTTTGTTAAAGCAAGGATGCCATTTTATCAATTAACAAATGTGGCCTTCTCATTTGGGAAATTGGTTTTCGGTTATAGACCCGAATCCGACTTTACCTTCTTTGACAATGGCGTCGGTGATGTACTTTTTATAAGGGGCGGATATTCTAATTTAACAATTTTTCCCTCGGGTTTTTTTATTCTTGGCTTGATTTTTGTATCCCTTTTCTGTTCTTCTGACCATCGAATCTTCTTCCCTCTTGGAAAAAGAAAAATGTTCTTCCTCGTTTTCCTCCAAAGGTGGTCAAAGCTTAGGTATGTTCTCTCTTTTTCTTTCTTTTTGATTAAATTTGAAAGGGTTAATCCTCCACACCATATAATTTTTTGAATTTTTAGTGTTATCCACATTTACGGATTAGTTAGAGTTTTCGGATATTGTAAATTTAAGGTAAACTTCGATATAATCACCACAGGTTCGGATCTTCTCGGTTGAAAGCTACTTGATTTTATTTGTTAAATGATTAACTGTTTTTTTTGTGTTCAATTGATTGACGGATTCGATATAGCCATATCCGAAATAGAACCTTTGTTTTTCCCTATACTGGTACTTTTGATTGTAGTGAAATAGAAATCCCAATGTTTAATTGGTTAAACATGGAACTGATTTCTTGGTGTTGATGAGAATGAGAACTTATTTGTGAATTTAAAGAGAAATTCATGTTTATATGATTTTGTGAAAAATAATTTATTTTTATTGTATTAAATTTTCAGAAACTGATCCAGAAATTCGACCTTTAATAGTTGGTATTATGTATAATCCCATGGTTTTCCTTGGTGATCCAATTCACAGGGTTTGTTTTTAAAACAAGCAATTTGGTTGTTTCTTTCAATGGTAATTTGGGAAGTTAGTTCTTGATTTTTTTTTAATTATAATTATCGATGCCCACGTTTTATAACCATCTCTCCTTCAACAAGATAACCACAAATCAACATCTTTTGACCACTTGCTTCCCAACAATTCATTAATCAATAAAAAAACCAAAATTACTCTTGATTTGGAAACTTGATGTTATAGTTCCTGCTTTTATTAATTCGCAATAGAAATGAAGGTGAAAAAACAAATAGAGATTCACAATAGAAAGACAAGATCAAATAACCCAACTCAAGATATGTAGTTCCTAATTCTTTGTGTGCTCTTGGGAGATGAGATTTCACTTTTGAAGTCGCTTCTATCCAACAAGCTAGGATGGAGGTTTGATGGAGGGCTCAATTTCATGGACTAGAAGGAATTAATGAACCGTAAACTTTTTTTCTTTGGGTCCTAATTTGTTTCTAGTTATCCCTCCTTTAGAGAAACCGAGCTTAGGAGGCACCAAAGCAAAACTCGATGGTCTAGGGTCCGGGGCATATATAACTTCTAAGTAAGTTTCCAAGAATATGTCCCACTATAGTTTGTTGTTAACCTACTTCATTGATGTCGTTGATGTGCATGCATTGAGATTCTATTATTTTTAGGCCTTGCTATTGAGATTAACAATCAATTTGGTTTTGGAGATAAAACTTAAAAATTTTAATAGTTTTGAAAAAATAATTTAACAATTTCTTGTAACAAGGAATCCTATTTAAAACAAAAAAGATAACCTTTGTTGGACACATTGACCCTCAAGAAAGAGATAATAAGTTGATTAGTGTTTTGTTATGTGCTGAATATATATACACCTAACATACATATTTGAATGGAACAAATTTTGTCTTGTAAACTTCCTTCCCAATTTAATCAACTCACTTGTTCTAATATAGTTTGTTTTTCATTTGTAAAAGGTAGGGAACTTAAATCTTTGTGTGGTGTTTGTGTTTGGTCCATTTTGACTTGGTTTACATTATTATTTGAGTGCATTTTTAATAGTTGTTTATGCATTGCTTATTTGTTGTAGTAGTTAAGTAGTTTGTTGATATTTAAAAATCATCCGAGATGTTCAAATCGGTTCATACAAGTTTGATCCTTTAAGCAAGTAAGAGAACCGGTATATTATCTTCTGTTAATGATGTAATGGTTTTTTTTTTTTCAACAAGTGGGATATATGATTGACAATTAGTTGTATACATTTGGCATTGTAATTCCTTGAAAGCTTGGTGTGTAATGCGAACCTTTAAAAGTGTGTTTGACGAATTCCCGACAGATTTTTAATGAAATTGTTAAATAACTTGTATCCAATGGACCATTCATGTTTCAGAACACTCACTCGTATATGATGATTTTCAATAATCTAGAACTACCAAAAACTCAAACCCCCATCCGGAAAAAAACAAGATGGAAGACTTTGCTATACACTAGCTGCCTTCAAGGATTTGGCACTTCCCATTCAGAATGAGGGGAGTAAAACCGAGAAAAGACCGATGAGAACCGAAAGTGGAAAAAGCTTGAGTGTCATCATTGCGATTGGATACATTCGACTGGATTGACGACTGGTGTCTTTCACCATGTGGCCCCAGACTACAATCCCACTTCAATCCCATGGAAGAAACTTTACCTTTAATAAGGAAGTCGGTTACAACAAAGTGCTAGTCGTTAAGAATTTATGACCCATACATTTATTGGCCTAAACCATCTTCAAAAAAAAAAAGCATCTTAATGAAGTCCTAAAAACTTCTCTATCATCAATCGATGCATTTGATGAAGATCAATTTGGGAGACGATTGTTTTCTTGGGTTTGTTTCTATTAGGCTCTCTAAAAAAAAGTCAAGGGACTTGTTAGCGGTTTCTGGTGGAGCGTGTAAGGATGGAATTGTTACCATGGAGATGGCTTTAGAAGCCTTTGTTGAATGAAGAGACTAGAAGGAGTGCAAGAAGCGTCCCTCTAACTTTCGCAGGTCCTTTCACGCAGAAACGGGGAGAGGTTTTATTTGGGCAAACCATCTCGCTCTAGGAAGGTTATTATTATCCGGGGAATTTCTAGGGGTGGTTGGTAGAACTCCTCCAGGCGAGGCAACTAGTTTGTATCCGGCTGCCATTTTTCCAAAGGCACCACTTTTTTTTTATGAGTCTGCGGTCTTTAAATTTAAAAAGAAAAAGAGGGATGAGAAGAATAACCGTACATGAAGACATGGTGCGGGAACAAACAAACACAGAGATACTACCGCACTACTTAAACGGTCCCAAATTGGGTTTAATTGTGTCGGTTTGGCTGGTGTGTCTTTGCCTCTTAGCAATTCATGTCAAATGGAGTGGGTGATTATATTACCCGAGAGAAGATCCTATCATATTATCAAGAACAACTTCGAGGGATTCTTCACTACCATGATTGGTGAATATGGTGAAGTAAGGATGGGGTAAATGTTCTTCCTCAAGATTATAGGCATTGGAGATGTTCATTTTTGAAACCAACGGTCATGTCGGCCACACCTTGACACTCATCCATGTAAGACATCCACATCCCCTCGACATACGGCTTTCTAATTTCGAAATTAATTTGTACCAATGATGATGGCTTTGTAAACTCGCTTTGGTAATGGGTATGGAACCCAATAATGCTTTTCGATCGAATCGGTTCCATTGTAGCAGCGGAAGGAAAGAAAACTTAGTCTCTCTTTACAAAACACGCTAGCTTGTTTGTGTAAAGCGTATTTAACGCGCGTAAGTGAAGAAGCTTCATCCTAACCGCGGGTACACGGCAAGAGATAATGGTCACACGGGCATAAAAGGGATGGAAGTTCTTGCTAATGCAAAAGGCCATGCCTTTTATTAAAGGTACACATTTAAATACATGTACTCATTGTTTTTGGTGGAAAGCAACACAGGTGTCTTTCCAAAGATTCCATAGATGTCACGAAAGGACACCGTCCCCCTTTTGCACACGCACTTATGTGGTCCTATGAGAGTGAAGTCCCACCGATATCATAACATTCATTGATGATCAAGAAAGATATGGGCCTATAGTCATATTCACCAAGGATGAAGTACTTTCCGTGTTTGAGAAATTCCACAAAGATGGTGGAAAGAGAGACCGGGAAGTTGTCCTTTCCATGTTTCGCCGGATAATGGGGGTGAGTACATTGGGCCATTTGAAGAGTATTGCCGAGCTATGGGATTCGGCCATCTATGATCGCACTTTCTTCCGTTCCCAGACACCGCAAATGAATGGAATAGATGGATAAGAATGAACCGCACCATTGTTGAGAGGATAAGATGCATGCTATCTCACTCTAAGCTACCTAGAAGATGTTTTAGAAGCCGCAGTTCTAGTCCACCATGTGATCAACCCACACCGCTCAAAGCCTCGATCAATAGTGATTATCCGAGAGAGAGTATGGTCATTTTCAAAGATGTTGATTATGGATACTTGAAAATTTGGGTGCGAGGGCATTTGTGCATATTTTCATGAGAGAGATCCAAGCTTGATGACAAAGCCAAGCGCATTTTTCCTGGTTATGGAGATGAAAAGTTTGGTTACAAACTCTATGATCCGATTAACAAGAAGGTAATCCGGTCGAGATGTTGTGTTCTTAGAAGACCAAACCATAGCAGACTTTGGGAGGAGGTGAGAAGCCAGAGGCTTTCACCAATGATCTTGTTGATTCGGAACCGAAAGTTCCTACCGTGGAACGTGTAGAAGGCATTGAGAATGCAGAGAACCATGAGTTTGAAGCTCATGATGAGAATCCTATTGCTTCATAATGGGATAGAACCTATTGGTATAGAAGATGCAGATGAGATGCATGAACCACCACCACCCCAAAAGCTATTATCTCCGCATCCTCCCGGGCACCCTGCCAGAATCCCTTGGCAAGGCGAGGTCCGACAGAGAGACTAGACTCAACAACCAGGTATCCACCACATACGTCACGTGCTACTATCGGATGGTGGAGAACCTATGTACTATCAAGAGGCACTTGTCATGTTACAACTTTGCAGAAAAATGGTTGAAGGCCATGCATGACGGGGATGGATTCTTTGCATAAGAATCACACTTATGAAGTTAGTTGAGAAAACCCACAGGAGAAAAAGTTCTCAAGAATAAGTGGATATACAAAGTCAAGCATGAGGAGAATAATCCTCACCCTAAGCAAAAAGCTTTGCTTTGTTGTGAAGGATTCAATCAAAGGAAAGTGGATTGACTTTGATGAGATTTTTTCTCCTCTGTAAAGTGAAGATGACTTCTATCCGGTGGTATTGAGTATGGCCGCATTCTAGAGTATGAACCTTTTTGTTGAGGTTGAGCTTCCCGATCCTAGATGTCAAGACGCTTTTCTTCATGGAGACCTTGAAGAAGATGTCTACATGGACCAGCCTATTAAATAGTTTGAGGTCAAAGGCAAGGAGCACCTAGTATGCAAGCCGATAAAGAGCTTGTATGGGTTGAAGGAAGAAAGGAATACGGTGGTACATAAAGTTTGACTCCTTTATGGTGAAAAATCAAGGATACAAGAAGTACCTTTACATTTTACTATCATCATGTTTTGTAGTTGAGCTTGTTTGTTGATTTACTTGATGTTTAGATTTCCGATGGAGATTTTATTGGTTTGGCTATTATCATGTACAATGTGGATGATATGTTTTTTGATAGTTTATTTGGCCCAAACATCAACAAGATATCCAATTTACGATATAGGAGAAGAAAGTCAACTTGAGTGTATTAGAATGAAGTCCTTTGAGATGAAGGATTTGGGTCAAGCAGAAGCTCCAAGATACTTGGGTTATAGATCACCGTGAATTTTAGTTTTGAATAAATTTAGAGTAGTTAAGATTTGTGGCTTTCTTCAAAAAATAGTTATGTGAATTCTTTAAGATCTTTTGTATGGATCGAATGGTTTAGTCGAAATTCATTTTCCGCTTGGTGGCCGCCCGCATGACTAAAGAGATGTGTCCTAAAAAATTGAGCATGAGCAGAAGTCGATGGAAAAGATTCCTTATATATCCGAATTGCACCATTTGATGTATGCCAATGGTGTGTAAATAAAGATATTGCTTTTCGCGTTTGGTATCATTTGCCAAATCCGGTGTAGCTAAAAGAGCATTGGGAAGGTGTTAAGTGGATATTGAGATATCTCAAAGGCACTTCCAAATCGTGTTTGTGTTTTGGTGGAAGTAAGCCCTTACTTGAAAGGCTTTAACCGATGCGGAACATGGCGTGATGTTGACTTGATGAAGTCCACCTCCGGTTATCCGTTACTTACTTTTTGCGGGGAGCAGTTTCTTGGCAATCTAAGTTGCAAAAGTGTGTTGCCCTCTCCACTACGAAGCGAGTATATTGCAGCCAATCGAAAGTGTTGCAAAAGAGTTTATGGATGAAGAGGTTCTTCAATTAACTAGTTTAAAGCGTAAAAAATGAAGTTCTATGTGAATTAGTGTATTAGCAGCCATCCACTCGAGCAAGAATCCGAAGTTTTCATTCTAGATCCAACATTTGCCACACGCCGCGTTATCATTGATTAGAGAAAGTACTTTGAGAGACAAGCATTTGTGTATCGAGAAGATCCATACCGACAAGAACGGGTCGGATATGATGACCAAAGTCTTACCGAAGGTAAGTTTGATGTTTGTTGCGATTGGGTATGGCGGCGCAAAACATGCTCCGCTGATTTGGCAATTGCATGGAGGTAGCCCCCTCACCGCTCGGAGGGGGAGATTGTTAAGTTATCCCTCACATGAGGAGAGAAACCGAGCGACAAAAACGGCAAACTAAAACATCGGGGCCAAAATCGAATAAAGCAAGGACGCCACTTTACGAGTTCCAATAACATAGAATGGTCCAGACCGAATCCGACCCGATCCGATTACCAATATATCGGGTTCGGTTGATTTTTGTATCCGCGTATTCGGCTCAGAGTGAGGTTTGGGTTCAGATATAATTTTTTTTGAATTTTTAGTGTGGGCCTTGATTACGATTCGATATAATCGGAATTTGGTTTTTGGAGATAAAACCAAAAATCAAGGTTTTAGGAAAACCCTAACCTAACAAGTCGTCCCAATTTTAATCCGTTAAAACAAAAGAGATAACCTTGGTGTTGATACAACCCCGAGAAAGAGATAATAGTGATCTAGTAATTTATTTTTATTCAAATCCATCCGTAAGTCGAGAACCCCACCCCACCTGAAAAAAGGAGAGATTGTAATCTTCCTTCCCACTTTATTAAGATGCCCACGCTTTTATAAAGTAGGCATCATTGATAACCACAAATAAATCTTTGTGTTGTGGTTTGCTTTTACCAATTATTATCATTCATTAAAATAATAGTTGTTTAGCTTGATTTGGGCATGTTAGTATAAGTTCCCGCTGATATTTAGAATTCATCCGAGTTGAAGGTGTGTTCATACAAGTTATCAAATAACCCAACTCAAGATATGGTTCCTAGAACCGTGCTTGGATGAGATTTCGCTTTTGAAGTCGCTTCTATCCTATTGAGGTTTGATGGAGGGGGAGGGGGAGGGGGTATGGACTAGAAGGAATTAATGAACCGTAGATTTTTTTTTTGGGTTAACTAGTATTACCCCCTACTAGATGAGCCAATTATGATTTTTCCTCCTCCCTCCCACTAGATGGGAAATTAGAGTCTCCTCTCTAAACACACGGTCAACTTGGTTTGACCGTTAATTTTTAAGTCAAACAATTGAAAATTACACAAATGCCCTCATTGTTTTCAAAAAAAATGTTCAATTTTAATTAGGTAGGGGCATTTATGTCATTTTCAATTATTTGACTTGAAAGTTAACGGTCAAACCAAGTTGACCGTGTGTTTAAGGGGAAGACCCTAATTTCCCATCTAGTAGGGGATCCTAATTGGCTCATCTAGTGGGGGTAACACTAGTTCACCCTTTTTTTTCCATTCTGTAGAGGTGGTGAAACATGCCCTTGTTATATTAACTTCACACGTCCCTTAAAGTGACTCGAAAGGCTATCAATGTGAAAACGCGGAGGGGAATTCCCCACTCCATTTAGTGGTTGATAGTTAGGGTGCGTTTGTTTATCAGGAATAAGACTTGAAGAGTAGAATTAACGGACTCCAATTCCTTTCATTAAGTCTTTGACAAACCCATGTTAATCCAAAGGAATTCTAGACTATGGAAATCGGTTTCTTATTTCTAATCCGAAAATGGAGAAATAAACTAAAAATTGGAGTCTGTTAGAGAATTCAATACGGCAACCAAACACATTAATTGAAGTAGGAATTGAATTCCGATGATTTCTGAACATTTGCCAAATACACATTTTGTAAGTTGGAATCAAATTCTATTCTAATATATTCCATTCCAATAGTTTCCTACTCCATTATATTCCTAATTAGTTTCCAGTCTCAGTTGTCAAACACACTCTTAGTGTATACAATTTAGACACTTCATTGGGAGAGAATTATTTGTTACGGGGGTATAAAATTCACAATCGATACGGTTTACCCACCCATTGGAGATGCTCTTGTTAGTTGTGTTATTCTGAAAGTGACTATACGCTCCTTAGCAATATCACAGAGAACAATGAGTTTTCCTATAAGAGCATTCCCAATACAGTCAACAACTTGTTACCTCTACATAGGCATCACATATGACTATTTCCCCTCATAGTTATCTTATTAGTGAAAAGCTATCAGGGTTTGCCCAATGCAGAGGTTGGACTATTTCCCCTCATAGTTATCTTATTGGTGAAAAGCTACCAGGGTTTACCCAAAGCAGAAGTAACTTTAAATTTTTGAACATGATGTTTCATTCCGTCTAGATGTATTTTAAATCGGGACGGAATGAAAAATCTCGTCCCCTCAGTCTACATTTACATACTCCAAATAGACGAAAGATCTTCATCTTTTCCACCAAACTTCACTCCCCATTAACAATTTTCTCTCCTTCAACCCAATTTTCTTCAATTAAACTTCACACTTAATGACTTCTCAACCCCCCAATGATTCCCCACCAGCCTCACCACATCAAGAGCGTAGTAGATGGTTTGGAAAACGCAAAATTACAAAAAAATGGGGCAAAAAGGATTGTCATCAACAATGAATTGAATCATTTGACTGATGGGAGGGGAGGGGATGTCCCATCCGAATGTTTTTTAAGCGAGATGAGATGTTTTATTCCGTCTGGTGAGATTTATAACCCATACGGAATTAAACATTTCGTCCGAAGTTCACAACTCAGTAACAATCTCGGTAGAAGTGCTACCCTCATTGTTACCTATTACACCATAACACTGATTTTGCAACATCTAGAAAAATTGATTGCTAACACTAATTCATCCGTTACAATGTTTGTCACACATGTTTTCCATTAGAAAAGTTGCCAATCGTTACATATTCCATGTGGGCAAATACAAGATTTATTTGGTAACATTTACTCAATAGTATGTGACGGATAAGGAAGTGTTTTTTATTGCAGCAAAAAAAATAATAATAGAAAGAAAAATGAAAACAAATGGAACCGGGTTAAAACTTTAGGGGGGATGTTTTCATTATTGTGCTCATCTCTCACCCTTTTCAATAACAAAAACCGTTGACGCTGCCAGCTAGTGTTGCCTACTGAGGTAAATCGTCATTTTATCCTTCCCTTTCTCCTTCCTTTTCTTCATCTTATCTTCTTCCTCCTTTGTAACAATATGGGTTTTTGTTAGAGTGTTAGATTTACACAATCAATTGTTCAATCTACTCAAGAAAGAAAACTTCTTTTGGGCTAAGGTAACATTTTATATATTTTAATGAATCATCTTTTATTTTTATTTGCAGTTTCTAGTGTTTCTATTTTTCGAAAAAAGAAATCGGCTTTTGGGTTTGTCTAGGCATAAGATTATTAGGGTGTATGTTAATAATAGATTAGTATAATTATCGGTCAATCATGGCCAAAGCTTGTATGTTAATATTCCAGTTCTATATGGTCCGATTTTTTTAGTACCCATTTTTAAATGTTCCTGATTTTTTCTGCAGTTACGGTTTTGGTTAAGCAGGTACCCATTGACACCCTAACTACCAAAAAGTGTTAAAAGATTCCCACAACATCCATCATTTGCCTCAACCATCTTATATATATCTTTCATGGAAAGAATTGTATCTTTTTTATCCAATAGAAGGCCCCTCTTTCAGCCAAAAACGTACAATCAAGTAAACAGAGAGAATCATATCCAATAGTAAAAAAGCTTTGATTAGTAAATTTAACAGAACTTGTAAACTTAAAAAATTAATAAAACAAACAAGTTACTTACAAAGTTTCCTCAATCGAGATATAGTGTTTGCTCCTATTGAATATTCCCATAGTCTTCCACATTACACCTTTCTTTTCTATCATCTCCGCTATTCTTAATTAACTCCACATCTCAACAAGTGTTGGGGAAACAATATCAATTGATCCCCACTAAGATAGCTTGCTCTTGGACAATCTTTTACTCCAATAAAAAAAATAAACTTTAACTACAACCAACAACTACAACCTAAATTATGGATATAACTTTCACAAACAAAAAATATAAAGCAAGTAAAACATACCACAACACAAAGATGTACCATGGTTCGGCCAATGATGCCTACTTCCATAAGAACTAATCTTTTTATAAGTATGAGAAGGAAGATTACAATCACTCCTTTCAAGTCTCTCCATCGTACTATATCATTCTTATCTCTTTACAAGTTTTTCTCTTTGTAAATGTTTTCTTTCAATTTTGATTGCTCTCAAAATTGGGTTTCTATTCAAGACTTAGGTTTTCCAAAATCTTACTTCTGTTTTTATAGTAAACTGCAATTTCGCGGTTCATGTAGAAAAATTGAAACTGACAAGTTTAGGCATGAGTGTGCCATCTCTCGGAAGGTTAATTTTGAAGCCTCCCTTCTTTTCCCCCATCTCAAAAGTCCAGTAACTTTGTTTCATGAGAGGTTGAAAAAAACTATATTCTTTTTCACGGGCAAAGGGCGCTTTTGGTCGAAAGCTATCATCAGCTTCCGACTTATTCACACGAATCAATACTGTTTTTCTCCTTTTCTTTCTCATCCTCATGTGAGGGATAACTCCAACAATAAGCATTATATATATCCTGTAAAAAAAAACAATGAATAATATAAAAACTTCACCCAAAATAACAAACCCCAAGTCCCATCTCAAAATTCAAAGATATACTTGAACTGTAACTTGGGTTTCGAGTTTGACAAAAGAGAGTGTCCATCCTCATTCATGTCCCAACTGATTTTTTCATTACCAAAACTCTTCCCACTTTCTTCTTCACTTTCCATCTTACCAGTTACGAACGCACCTACGATTGAGTTTGAAATTTCGCTAAAAGAGCTTTAATTATTGACATGAATATATCGATCAAATATTTATGATATATCAAACAAATTTGAAATTTAAGTGGAATTTAGTATGTTTCTATGAGTTAAGTTCTTTGATGATTACATCGTTGTACGAAAAACTCAACAATGTAATCATCAAAAGAACCGACAAAAACATACAAAATTGTAACACATCTCATTTTTCAAAATCCTTTAGTCGTATATCTTTATGAATTTTCAATTCATATATGGCTTGTTTATATCGTTGTGATGTGTTAAAAATATTTTCATTGAGAATTGGTTTGCATTAAAAACAACCTGACGCTTAAAAATTATTTTTATTAAAAATGGATTAACTTTTAGGGATATTTTGTAAAGTTTCTAGTTTGACAGGGATCTAGTAACAAATTTGACAAGGTAAGGGATGTTAAAATAAAACAAAAAGGGTTTTGTTTCAGTAGGAAAAATAATAATAACAGCTGTAATAATAATAAGAGAGGGAGAGGAGTGCCCATGAACAGAAATGAAAAAATAAATAAAAATAAATGGAGATGGAGATTGATCTTAGTAATAGAGAAAAGGAGAATTAGAGTGAAAGAGAGAGAAATGGGAAAATAGAAAGTTATAAAATGTAAAGGAAAATACAAAGAAGAATAAAGCGGGAATTTGACGGCTTTTCGTCGGAATTGAACCCAAGCTCGGGAGCTCGGTGTCGATTGTAGGAGATGGGAGTTTGCTATTTTAAGTGAGTAATCATCTTTTAACTCTGTTTTTATATTATGTTTAAGATCAGATTGATTGTGTTGTGTGGTTGTTGAATTTAAATTGAGTGCAAACTGTTAAGGATGAACTGGAATTTTTATGCTTCTGCCTCCGACTTTGATATTACGTATAAAATTGAACGTTTGTTATTTTTCATTGAATCCAACTCTGAATGAAAGTTCAATGTGTCCTTTCTTCAACGCAAAATGCCCCAACCCATTTGGATGTGTGGGGAAAAAGTTAGGGTTTCGACAACCTAGGTCGTCAGAGTTTTCTGACTGAAGAAAACAGTTTCAGTGCACTGGATTGGGGTCATGTTTTCATATGGTTAAGTGTTGATTTAGGCGTTTGCTAAAACATGAAAAAGTAAGGTTTACGAGTTTTCTTTCCATCCCAATTGACCTCGTCGCATTCCGAGGTCTGTGGAGATAGTTACGGTGTCTAGAAGTTTAGTTGGCAGAAAAACAGTGCGTTGGAAATCAGTTTCTGCACACTGTGTTCGATCCCTGTTTTAACATATTTAGATTGAGATTGAGAATTTTTGTAAAACATAAAGAAGTAAGGTCTATGTGTTATCTTTACAACGCAAAAAGCCTAGTTGCTTTTGGATATCTGTGGAAAGAGTTGTGGTATCCCGAATATAGTCCGTCAGAAAATCTAGTTTGCTGAAAATCAGGATTTTTACCGTTTTCGACCTAAGTTTTCTTCTAGATGAAGTGAGGTTGGGACTTCGAGGCCTATATGAAATGATGAAATAACAAGTCTACATACCCTAGTTTCTAAATAATCAAGTTGTGTGTCATTTGGATGAAGGTAGGGAAATTTATTGCTTTGACAAGTTGGCTAGAAAACCTATCGTGTCCTTTTTTCTAGGTGCATGGACCTATTTCGGAGAATATTTCTAGAAATGAACTAAGAGTTTCTTAAATAATTCCTGGGTGTTTTGTACTCTGTTTGTAACCTACTTATAGATAGTGGTTTTTTATTTGGAATGAAGTGAGACTCTTGTTACGGGAACACTTGCTTTCTTGCCTTCAGACCAGTTGTATATAAATACATCAGCTAGTCAAAGTTTTGATCTGCCTTCATTTGGGTTTGTGAGGAAGTTAAACACGTGCAATGCAATTTCCATTTCCATGCCCGTATCCTTGTCCGACATCATAGCTCGTAAGTTGTCTACATTCAAGCTACCACTATTCGAGCAATCTGTACGTTCGTCAAAAGGATTGAAGGAAGCAATGGGTGCTTACCCCCTATCCTGAGTTAATAATTAATAATTTACATTTGAAGTGTTCATGAAGTGTAACAAGATCCTGAATGCAAAACTTGCTGGACCTTAAATTTCATTAAGATGCTTATGGAAGAATGTAAATGAATTCTTTGTTTACCCTCTTTGTTATGCATTTTCACAAGCATCTCAAAACCGGAATGGCGTCTCAAAATCGGAATGCAACTGAGTTGTTAATGTGAATCGACGTGAGGCCCTTATTGAAGATAAATAACTTTCTCTTGTTGGTATACTCGATTTTATCTATGCATATTCTTAATTCTTGGTATCTATTGTCTTGGTCTTCCTATTGAGTTGCATAGTTTTAATAGCAGAACAGTATTTTTTCCTATTCTGTATGGAATACATATTGAACCTCGTGCAGTTAGAAGAAAACAAGAGGGTGTATTATGAGCCACTTATTCTACATACCTTGTGTATAACAGTTTAATGGTCTACTGCAGTTGCATGCATTTGTGGAATATGAGAATGTTGAGATAGCTGAGAAAGCAGTAAGTGTAATGTGATTCATTGAATTTGTCTTTTCACAAACAGCCTCACTGTTAACAGATTGTGTATGTTATTTTTCTGTGGTAGGTTACTGAGCTGAATGATGAGAGGAACTGGAGAAGCAGTCTGAGAATCCGGTTACTGATAAAACCTGTGGTATTACTTTTAACTTTACCAGTTGACAGTCGTGAGTTGTGTCAATCCTGATCTGTCACATTGGCAAGAGGTTCCATAATATACTTCTGCTCGAGAAGACTATGGCTTCCATTAAATATCATGTGTCATCCGAATCACACTGCTTCCTCACTTCAGCAAATAGAATCAAATTCCAGTATGGTATACTTAGTAGATGTATTAATTGACTTGCAACTCTCTTTGCTACTTGTCTATATAGTTAAAGTCTGTGCAAACACGAGGTAGAAAGTCTGGGAATGAAGGGGAAGGAAATGCAGAAGATAATTTGTCCACATCGGATCAGTTAAATAAGCACATGGAAGATTCGGCTGACATGACATCCCATGAGCACACTGTAAGTCTAGTTCCCAATTGTCCCTCGTGCACCCCAATCACAACCACCACACACTTTTTCTTTAAAATGTGCTGTGTTTAAATGATTAACTTACATTTTTAGAGAAAGCAGGTTGACTTCAGTATCCCTGACAAGGACGGTCACGGCCGAGGTAAGGGGCGTGTCCGAGGTCAGCTTCAAAATAGCCGGGGAAGCCATGTAGGGACTCCCCCAGCAAGTAATCCTGTCAATAATGAGCAATTAAATGCTGCCAAACAACTTCCAGGGCCCCGTATGCCTGATGGAACCAAGGGATTCACAATGGGCCGGGGAAAACCAGTTGTCTCTGATATTCTGTAATCATTTCTGTTACTGGTTCTTGGGGAATCTGTTGGTAGCACTGGATTTTGTAACCATGGTTGATAAGTTTGCGTTCAACGAAAATTTTGTTGTAAACAAGAAATGGAAAGAAAAGAAAGTGAAGACGCAAAGGGTAAAAAAAAAAAAAAGAAAAAAGAAAAGTCGAATGGATAGTTGGTGAGTAGAATTTAAAATATATCGAGAACAGTTTGTTCTTATTTTCTCGTTGCATCACCCCATTCTAGTTCGTCTAATTTACTGAAGCGAGTGATTTGATATAAGATAACTAGTCTTAAACTCTTAATCAGAATTGACAAAGACATTTTCAAGAACTAAAAAATGAATTCAAGTCACTGACCACTGTCTAAGTTCTTCGTATGGTATAACTTAAGTGGACAATGAGTATCCTCAAATTGAATCTTTTTTAGACAAAATTGTAGCCTTGATCCTTGAGCGATGCAACACAGTCATCAAACATCTCTTCGATCCCTTTAAAGGTGAAGCCTAAGGTCTTCAGCTTGGAGGTGTTGAATTCATAATAAGGTCTATGAAGTCGGTCAAACCTGAAATGCCACAAAACCATTATGATTATGATCATGGTCATAAGGGATGAATTCTCGTCGAATGACATTTATATATGTATTACTTGGCAATGCTGTTCATACAAACACCAGCAGGATAACACGAGCAAATTAGAGACAAGCTAAACCAACGTGGATATTAATATATTACAGTTTGGAAATGTAGACTAAAAATGCATTCAGCTTGGGAATCTAAATGTCTTTTTGTTTCTGAGCTGGTTATGAGTTATGACTTATGACTACGTTAAAGATTAGCAAGTGGGAGCTGCGACTGCGCGTTGCCCCACTCCACAAGCAAAACCCAAACTCTTGTAGGTTGTTGCTTAGAAAGAGCCAAAGACGGAAAATTTTGCATGTAGAGAAGTGATGGTATGCAAGCACCTATTAGTGTTTGGTATGGGCAAGGACGGATAACGCTTTGCTAGAAATGAAACCAAATCAGTATTGTCAAGGACACGTGAACTGCAGAGGTATCTTCCTTGGGCATTGACTTCCTCGTAAACGAGGATGTGGGCAAGTGCCACGTCATCTATATGTATATAGCCCATCCTTCCATGCCACGAAAACTTGTCAGACGCACCTGTACGTACGCGCAAATGAAAAATATAAAAAATTAAACACATTATTCCATCATCAAGACTACATATTATTAGTATATATAAAAGATGTGTTAGTTGCACTGCAATCAAAGATGGGATCTCTTTTTACTCGATAATGAAAAATTAAGAAGTTACAAACTTACCTCTAAGAAGACCAAGGACATCGGAGGCAGTTGAACACAAATCTCGTGCTAGACTGGGACCAATAACAAAGGAAGGAAGAATGGTGATCAAGCGGATCCCATTCTCTCGTGCAAATTCCCATGCTGCCTTCTCAGCTAAGATTTTGGATAATGGATACCAAATCTGTGGGGCATAAGTGATCAACGATGATAGTGGATTGATTCGTTATTATGAGAGTGCAAGTATATAGGAAATAACTATCAACACAAGAATTGCGTTTTTGGAGGAGCCCTCAATTTTAACAATTACCTGCAACCTCTCGCAAAGTTCCACTGAACTCCAAGATGATTCATCCAAAGGTACATTGGGATCGAAATCATCTCTCACTCTAACAGTTGCAGAAGAGGACGTGAGAATAACTCGGGTAAGAAGAGGGTTCTTTTTGCATGATCTTAGCACGTTTAGGGTGCCCTTAATAGCAGGGTCCAGGATTTCTGCCTGTCAACAAAACCAAACATTTATATTGATGGTTTAATTAATTTATATATCAGTCTCATGATATTAATTCAATATTTTTTGTGAAGGAAAATCGCTTTGTTGTGTAAATCCCCGTACTCAAATATGAAATCGTGCTGAACCAAAGTTCATTTGGAACTCTGGAGCTGACTTATTTAGTTGTGTTAAAACTGACATGATCAATGAGAATTTTAAAACAATTGGCCAAAACTAAAAAGGATCTTGGTATACTAAGTATCTAGGTGATGTGACTAACCTAATCTAGCATGAGGTGTGCAGTGTGCACTACTAGTTGATATTTTAAACCCATTTGGTTTTTTCATTAACAAAATAATGCAGTAATCAAGTACATAGATGCATGTCAATGGAGACGGACGTGCCTTTGGATCTGACTTGGGCCCCAGGACAGGGGAGGCAGTGTGAAACACACCATCACATCCCATAACCGCGTCATCAAAGCTGCCATCCTCCATTAAATCAGCTTTTACCAGCTCAAGTCTCTCCTTTGCTCCTTCCAGTTGCCATAGATGTGCCAATTTCTTCTGGTTTCCTGCCCCCATCCATGGACTATATAGAATCAAAATGATTGTCGAAGCTTGTGTTCGCTATTGTTACATGTCATCATAGGATCTCATATTAATGATGGTTGAGAATTGTTATATATAGTTAGCTAAGCATGCAATTATCAACTAAAGAACAACTACAAGAAGATCATATTTGAAATTATGCATCATGCAAGCATGCATCGCTCCGAGAGAGGGAGAGAGAGAGAACCTGGGTCTCTAACAGTTCCTTTGACATGATAGCCAGATAAAAGAAGTCGCTTAACAAGCCAAGATGCTAGATACCCTGATGCCCCTGTAACACATACTTTGCCTTTGAACATATCCTGATCCATTGTTTTAGTCACACTAAAAAGCATTCACGATTGAGCATGTCTTTATAAGAAGAAGATAAGAAGAACACCATATGCATGAGCATTCAAAATAATGGAAATCCGATTTCAGGTTAGAAGTAGGTGCCTCATGTAAACTAAAAGCACATGAGTTTACAAAAGTGTCAGGTACCGGCCAATTTAGGTTTGTGATATGTGATCGTCCCAAAAGAACAGTGTAAAGTTGCGCTGAACTAAACCCGAGCCCGGCCCACTCTTTCTATCTCTCTCCTTAAGTATGTAACTATGTAAGGAGAGTGCACATTGTACAGAAAATGCACTTCGTAGCTAGAGTTATTGGTTAAATTTTATTTTGGTCATGACTATTGAAACTTGAAAAGTGAATAAGAGTACATGTTAATGGACCAGGTAGCAGTAAAAACAAAAACAGAGTTATAGCTGCAAAATATGGTTTCCAAACAAACAACTATATTTCCAAACATATATATATATATAAAAAAAAAAAAAACTTCAAACCAACTTCAACTTCACAATTAGTCTGCTAATTAAATACATAATCCAATGATATCGCTTTGAACTTTAAACCAACTTCAACTTCACAATTAGTCTGCTAATGATATCGCTTTGAACTTCATTCACCTTTTTCAATTCTTCTTCAATCTCATGATCATTACTCCCTTGACATTTTCGTTTGTCAACCCAATCGAAAAAATCACATTGTTTCTCTCCAGGATAATTTGCACAACCATAGAATTTTGTCCTTTATTTCCTTTAGCATTTGTGCGTATGATAACAATTGGAGCTGGTTCACCACAGTAACAATGTTTGATGGTAAAGGAAGAATTGAGAAAGAGAGACGACATTTGAGAGAAATTCGAGAAATTCGAGTGAAATTTGAGAGAAGTCAGTGAGGAAAGGAGGAGTTGGGGATTTCAATTTACGTATGGTTTTCAACTTTAGAGAAATGAGAAATTGGGAATTTCAATTTGACTATATTCAACTGGAAAATAACAATTTGACCATGCGAAATAGTTGTGTCTTGCATTTGGGTATGGGCTTATAAAACGAGCTCAAGCTCGAGTCGAACTGCTCACGAGCAAGTTCTCACGAGCAACTCGAGCTACTCTAAAACAAGTTTCAAATTAAAAAACTTGACTTCAAGCTCTCCCTACGCGCAACGCTTCTCAATGACCAATCCTAGCCAAATCAGCTGTCCCTATTTTGCAATATAGGGTACCCTAGTTTATTTTATTTTTTAAATAATAATTGTACGATACGTTGTAAAACCGATACCCTATTTGATAACTGATAATAAACTTTTTTGGATCAGATTTAACTACTAATAAAGTGATTCCATCCATTTAACTAGGGGTGATTTCAGATCGGATCAAGGGATTTTGAATGGGCAACTTGTTTTTCAAATTCAGAAAATTGGGAAAAAAATCGAAATATTTAGATAGAAATTTGGAAAATCATAATAAAAACCGGAAACTCTATTCACTTACTTCAAGCTCTCTCCCTCTCGCGCAACGCTTCTTCGGCAACCAAGTCGGACTCAGAATTATTTCCGAAATGGTAAAAAGGAAAGAAAATCTAAAACGATGAATTTGGAAGAAAAAACAGTGAAATTTTGTAGCGCCCCAATTTTCCCGACAACTGAATATTCAGATAAAAGAGCTCGATCTAAATATTCAACCGTCTGATAAACCAAGACGTGAGCAGGTTTGACTCACACGAGTCCAAACTAAAACTAAAATATAAAACCGCCCTGAACATTGCATTCTAAAAGAATTTCGATAGAATTCCGCCTATATTTCTAACATTTCATAAATTTTTCAACCTGTCCTAACCTGAAAATCAGCTAATATACTTCCATTTAATATATTCAACCTCAGTCGCAACCCAACTACTAAAGATATATTGATTTGTGGCACTGGCTACTTAATCCATCTCGACAAATGCTAGTTAAATCAAATAGCTGCAGCGCCCCAAAACCAATCTCATACCCCATATCGGTCTTTCACAAGTGAACGCTAATCCATGTCATAGTTCCTAACTAATGGATGCATCTTAATATGGATTCATTATTAAAGACAATAAAGAAATGCGAAATTATTACAAAACAACTTAAATGAATAAATTTAGGAATAAGAACAACTAAAAGAACCGTCTTAGCCAATCAGAGTACGCTTCACGTTCAATTTTCCTTAGTGAACACACACGCCCTTTTCCTGTTTTCTAGGAGCATGTTTGTCCCTGTGAAGATACTCCAACGCTCAACGTTGGATACGTAGTCAATATATAATAATCCTCTTGAAATGAAATTGAAAACACAAGACAGAGTTACACATACCTTTAGCTGTTTAATACCACTTACCGTTTCCTTATTAAATCCTAGTAAGTGCATCGATTAACATATTCTCAAGAAAAACGTTAGCAATCAATATAATTCCATATATCCATGCATAACACGAACAATATAATTTAGCCAGAAATTAGTCAAATATAAAACAGATTAAACACTCCACTTATTTGTGCAAGGGGTAGGGGTTTTCCTATGGACGTGGCCGAGCCGGGTGGCTGCCTACGTACCCATTTAAGGATCAAGCGAATCGTAGTTCCCCCTATTCGGGTAAGGATCGATGGGATGGATTAAGTCATTTCCGATGAGGAAGGTGGTATAGGTTCCTCACTCTTGTTCTAACCATGTAACGTCCTCTCACCGATTCTCAACCTTGAATCGGTATTCTACCTAGTATGTCACTTCACTTCTACTTATTCGAGGTTTTTCCCGAATTCACTTCTACCATATATATATTATTCAACCTAGACAAAAGAAATATTTAACGCAAGAGAACCTATGATAATCGCATGTCATTAATATACTTATCTTAATACTATTCTAACATCCAATTAATTACGCGGGAAAGAAAACAATAAGTTAATAAAATAGGCACGGATATATTAAAGCTCGTCGCGAACTTGCGGTAGCCTGACAATGGCCTGCAGTGACTTAACATGGTCTGTAGCGGTCTGTAACAAATTTAAGAACTAACAGACCCTTAGCCATAAAGCCGAAGTCCATACTAGATGAAATTCCATTCATATATGAGATTAGTGCATTATTTTTTTTTCTCTCCAAATTCATACTAACAGTAGAGCCCAAAGAATCTAATAAGTACATGAATAAACATGGGCCACTTCATTAGGCAGTCCTTGCATTGAACACAACACCATTACACATTTCCCACTATACTCCAAAAAGAATCGGCAACAGCACAATAACAATCATGTAGTACTGCATAAGTTGGAGTGAAGATACTAGAATTGTGAGCATGAAATATAGCGGGGAGGAAAATTAGGTACAAGTTAATGAATCCAAAGTTGGGAAGGATATTCCATAAAAAAAATTACTAATCCCTCTGAAATACAAAGGCAGACAAATCAGAGTTTATATGTACTGGATGCAATTAAAGTATGTACAATGGCTAAGCTTGCTTCGCAGTTCCATTTTGTTGAACACCTGTTACTGGGGTGTTGGTGCCACTCTTCTTGGAGGCACTTGATAGCCCTGTAATTCTCCTACCCATGAACTTCCCTGCCTTGCTCGGCACGTCAAGCGCCGAGGTAGTTGGCGTTGATCCTATCCTTGATATGAGCTCTCTTGGGCTACGGTTGAGGTGAACAGTGAGATAGTGGTGGATCGATAAAGAAGGAATTCTAACCCTTTTGTTTTGCTACCGCTTTTGAACTAATCATATTAAACCGGATTGCTTATCCAAGAAAGTATGGTATACATTACTTAGAGAAACCGTGAAGGATGAGCTTTATTCTCATCTAGTTTTGGGCAATGGAATATTATGAGCAGCCTTCCCTATGGCCGGCTATCCTTTGACATGAATAGCCTATCTGATTTGCTGAAATGAGTTGTTTCTTTCTCCGATAACGGGTGAGCTGAGCTGCGATTTAACCGCGCGTAAAGGACAGAAAGAAAGACAAGGGAAGTGAGCACAGGAGCTTGGGCTGAAGCAGCCATTTTGATAATCTGTGGCTCCGAATCGAATCGGGATGGAGATGGAGGTCCATGAACGCAAGGTTTGATTTGTATAGATGCTTTGAATAGCCCATAATTTGTATTCCAAGAAGCAAGTAAAGCAAGTAAGTGAAGTAAGTATGGCAGCTATAGTTGAATTCTAAGGGCGGGAATCCAATCTTTGTTTAATAGACTGACCTTGATAAACATCTTATTCTAAAAATGATAGGACGAGCTCTTTCATTGAATTCCCAAATGAGTCTCCTGCCCCAAAATCCCCGAACTTAGGAAGTGAAGCCCAAACATTCGTGAAGTTTGTAAGTTGAGCGGTTGAAATCCCTTTGACGTAAGATATCCCCCCCTCTACCACCATCCACCAACTAACACCAAGTTAACACAAAGTGTGACACCACCATCGCGCAAAAATCACTTCACCACTCATTAGTCTACACAACAACACGACACACACTGACGTAGCTTGCGGCAGCAGTCAGCTGGGGCATCTTTGGTGGCAGCAGCTTGAAATCCCTTGACGTAAGATATGCCCCCTCTACCAGCTTCCACCAACCGCCATTGCTAAGTCTTGGTTACTGACAAATCTAGGGAGTTTTATGTTGCAACTGAGCAGTTGGGGGGATGCATTGTACGTCAACTTGAGGCTGGATTTCTTTGTTGTTGAGTTCTTTTCAATCAAACAAGTGGTGAGTGACTTTGCGGTGGGAGTTGTTTAAGTTTAGTCCCACATTGGAGAGAAAAGACTAATGAATAGTGTTTATAAGGCAAAGTCCCATAATGAGGGCGTGGCCCCATTGTTTAGGGATTACTCACACAAAGCGATTCATGGATAGAGCTAAATTCAACGAGCTGAAACAGGGTTTCAGGGTTCAGGGTTTCAGGGTGACATACTCTCCCTCCCCGGGGAACTAAAGGACATACGCCCCGGGGCACTAAAGTGGATACTCTTCCCCCTCTCCGGGGATTTTACAATTGACTTTTTTAAACTGGATACCAGTGGAACAGAGCACTTTATTGCTGCTCTTGTCTATCTTATTAATGCACTATTTGTTTGTTTCCTATATAGGAACGAAGAAGCCGAGCCTGTCTATCACGTAAAGCAGAATGAATCCAAATAAGCCCTTCCCACGTGTCAAGTTGAATAAATGAAAGCAGCCGCAACCAGAGAGATCAACCTGCTTTATTTTTTTAGGCCCGGCAAGAGAACGAACTAATCCACGACCGGCAAGTTTTCCGAAACCAGACTGAATTGTGACTTAAAAAAAAAGAATGCTAGCTGAAAATAAAAGAAAGAACGCCTATTTTCCCACGTAGTTCATCGGTCAAACCAATGATTCTCGATAAAAAAAGTAATAGAGTCTTTCTTTTTCTAGTTAAACTTCTATCAATGCAATGAAAGAACCATCTCTTCCTATTTGTTTGTCCTATTAGATAGAAAGAAAATGAGACCCCATCCCTTCTTTACCACTTTTAGGGGTGGGGGTGGTGAAGGGGGGGTTTTACATACAACCAAGGCAAAGGGGTTTATGATTGAATCTCAGAGGCATTATTATCATTTGGTAGATCCAAGTCCATGGCCTATTTCGGGTTCACTCGGAGCTTTGGCAACCACCGTAGGAGGTGTGATGTACATGCACCCATTTAAGGGGTGCAACACTTCTAAGTTTTGGCCTCATATTTATCCTATATACCATGTTCGTGATGGTGGCGCGATGTTCTCGTGAATCCACGCTGGAAGGACATCATACCAAAGTCGTGAATTAGGACCTCGATATGGTTCTATTCCGCTCATCATATCGGAGGTTATGTTCCTTTTGCTCTTTTTCGGGGCTTCTTCTCATTCTTCTTTGGCACCTACGGTAGAGATCGGAGGTATTTGGCCCCAAAAGGGATTGGAGTTTTAGATCCTCGGAAATCCCTTTTCTTAATACCCCTATTCCCCCCTTCATCCGGAGTTGCCGTAACTTGGGCTCATCATGCTATACTCGGCGGGGAAGGAAAAACGAGCAGTTTACGCTTTAGTAGCTACTGTTTCACTGGCTCTAGTATCCACTGGCTTTCAAGGAATGGAATATTACCAAGCACCCTCCACTATTTCGGATAGTATTTATGGTTCTACCTTTTCCTTAGCAACTGGCTTTCATGTGATTATAGGTACTCTTTTCTCAATCATATGTGGTATTCGCCAATATCTTGGTCATCTGACCAAGGAGCATCACGTTGGCTTTGAAGCAGCTGCATGGTACTCCCATTTTGTAGACGTGGTTCGGTTATTCCCATTTGTCTCTATCTATTGGTGGGGAGGTATATGAAGGAACGAAGAAGTGGATTGAGGAATGAAAGCTCGAAGACAAAGAGAACCGGGCTTTTCAAAAGAATTACTGCAGCTTTCCCACTCCCTTTGATTCTCATATACAAAAAAGTCTCTTCCACTTCCCTACCAAATCTCTCTGTATTCTGGCACATAAATGAAGGGATCGAAGAGATTATGGCAGATCATGTTCACCAAGAAATGACCTGAAATTGGATCTTGGTCTATTTTAGATTGTTCCTTTTAATCGTAATCAAAGATATTTTCTTGTCTCTCGTTTTCTAGGATCTTCAAGTAAAGATTTTCATTAAGTGGATTGGATTTCGCTTGGATTATGCTATGTATGAATTGAGAGAAAGTCCCCTGAAGCGGTTGAGGGGCCGCTGACCGAAAGGAAAGCGGGTAAACCGCCGGCGTCTTATTGTTGTCAAACTGGGCCATACAGGATAGCTTGGTAAGCAAGTAACCATCGGCAACTTCCAGTTTATTCTCTTCTTTCTTTTTGTTGTCACAATCGACTAACGGAGAAGTCACCCGAAAGGGGCAATATTGGTTCAAATCCAATTCGTGAGAAGAGTCCAAGCGAGATAGGCCTATACGCTGGAGGCTCTATCATACATCAATTATAAGTTCAAGACGGGCATCCCCATAAAGTAGTTGTTCCTTTCCCAACTATAGCTGAACTTGCCCGAAGGAAATGTTGGAGATGCTTGCCGGGAAAGAGTTTTGTTACCAAGTTCAGTTACCATAAGCGGAAGTGCAACCCTTATATCTCCGATATAGTTGGTTGCATACCCAGTTGTCCTCGTTTACTCAGATTCAGTTGGAGCTCAAAAGCTTGTTCCAACATCCGAGCCAATTCGAGTACCGGAGCTCGCAGCAGAGCCTGCGGCAAAGGCAGAGTTTTTGGTTCCATTTCCAGTTGCAGTTCGAGAACCAATGCCAGTGGATCCCACAGAGGTAAAGGTTGGAGCAAAGATGGAAGCAGCTGGAGCATAGTAGGTAGCTAGAGCATAGGCAGAGACAAAGCAAGCGCCAGGGTGGGAGGAAAAAGAAGGGCATTGATTTCGACTTTATTAAGTCGTCGTTTCTTAAGCCTTTCTTTCTATTTATTAATTTCTTTATTTATTTGAATTGAGTTGTTAATCCTCTACTAGGTACCTATACTTATGGCTTTGCTTATGCCTATGTTCCTGCCTTTGTTCTTGGTGTTACCGATAGATACCTTTGCTATTGGTAGATAAGCTGGAACTACTGGATCTTATACTAGGTATACTTCTATCTTAGCTACAGATGCTGCTGATAATATTGATGGTGCGTATGGTACTTCAAAAGGATCTGGTACTGGATACACTACTGAATTTGGGTATGAATAAGCAAGAACTTGAAAATAAAAGTTCTACAACCCTAGTTTATGCCGCCTATGCTACTGTCTCTGCCTTTGCTTATAGGTATTATTATAGGCACTTAATATGCTACAGTACTTGTTATGCTTCACTTAAAAAGTAGCCATCTTAGCTACTAATGCTACTGGTCTTTCGACTGGATCTGCCCTTGCTTCCTATGCTGCTACTGATACTGATAGTTATGCTGGTGGGTTGACTGGTCTTGTTACTGGTGCTGGCTATGCCACTACTGTAACCTCTGTCTATGGTGGCTGTGCCCCTGCCCTTAATGCCTTTGCTTCAGCTGATGGGACTGGTGCTTTGGCTGGGGGATTCAATAGTTTGTTTGGCAAGGCACAAACTTGATTTATGCATATAGATGTGCGGCGCAGCAGGCAATGACGAAACCCCCTTTATAGGGACTGAAAAAACTCCAACTCGGTCTTGAACTGACACTGGAATTGGATTGACTACGGGATCTGCTTACTCCCCAGCACCCAGATTCGCTTTTGACTCGGTCAACCAGATATGGAACTTAAAGTACTAGGTAAACTCTGGCACCTGGCACGAGAAAAGGATCTTTATCTGGGCGAGATAGTATGGCTTTCAAAATTCAATGTATTTGCTCGAACCGGAACAACTGGAACTACACCCAGCAAGAAAACACCCTATCTATAGCAAGAAAATGGATCGCTAACGCCTTTACTAGTTTTGGGCACTCAGTCCGTTGTTTGTTTGCTGCTACTTCTGGTTGGTGCTCTGATGCTGGTCATGATTCGATAAAAGAAACTGCTTACTCGAGGCCTTCACCTCTGCTACTAACTTCATTAGTCGCCTCCTTATGGTGTTCAGTGACTCCGCACACCCTTTTGCTCTTTCTCCCGCCGTTGTTCCTGTCACGGGTTGTGCTCCCGTGACTCTCTCGCCCTAGGTTGGTTATAAGCCCGAGATTGGTATCGGTAGGCAGGCCTATGGGCAGGGCCCCAGTCGCAGAGCTTCTTTCATTCTTATTGATCGCGTGCCTTGTAAAGGTTTCTATCGAACGATAAGACAGAAAATTGATACCGCTGCTGACTTTTCTCATATAGCTTCAAGAACCTCTTTGATAGGGACCCACAGCCCACTTCCCTACCCCCTGTGTAGCCGCAATGGCATCGGGCCTCATTTTAGGCTTCTTCTTTCTATTCTTTGTGCCCTCAACTATGCCGAAAAAAGAAGTTGGACCAAACGAAATAAACAACCTAAAATCTTAAAAACCACATTGCCCAATATTGGGATTGGGCAATGACTCTGTCAAGAAACTGCGCTTTGCATTCCCTGTATGTACAACCCGCTTACCACATCTAATCCAGCGGTAAAAAATCTCGATGAACCCCATTTCTCACTAGATCATGATATGAGTGGAGAATGCTATCAAAATCATCATATCTAGTGAATAGGTGAAACAAAACTAAATTGCGATAACCTTCCCTCCAAAGGTCGCAGCTGGTTTCTCACAAAAGCACCTCCAGGCGGTCAAGTAGCACCCCTAGTACGACTTCATCTGCCTGTTCTTCGACCGCCTCCTCTGCAGCCTCTCTCGTTAGTTGACTAAGGTGAGAAAAACAGAGGTTACGGGCGATTATAAGAGATAAGCCAAAGCCGACTTCCCAACAATAAAAATTCTATGACTTCATGTTCAGACATTTTATTTCTTATTTCTTTTTTTTAAGCTGACTCCTTCCGCAGCACCTATTAATTTTAGCTTCTTCTAACATTGATAACAATAACACAAAAACAAATTCGAATCTTTAAACTAAAAAAGAAAGAAGAGAAACAACTGGGAGAAAGAAAGAAACAAAAAAGCGAACTAGAATATCTCCTTCCTAGAATACTTAATGAGATAAAAAATGCCATCATTAGGGCAAACAAAGTAATAGCTTCGTTAGAGCAAAGCCTAAAAATAGCATAACCAAATGATTGTTTTGCTAATGATGGATTCCTAGCCACAGAATGGATCAAAGAACTAAAGACGTTTCCAATACCTACAGCAACTCAAACTCAGTAACCAATATAGCATTTTATAAACTTACCCTTCAGTGTAGTCAGCTTGAAGAAGATCGAGGTACGTGTCCCATTTGTTTCCAATTACCTAACAATGTCATTAAACACAGAAAAAAACAAAATCAAAATTGACACGAAACAAACGAAGTAGGGTTAGAAATTAAGATTTTTCTTCTTTTTTTTTACCTTCCCGCAAGTGAAACATCAAACGGGAATGATCATCTTTGCTGTGCCCTAATAATTTTCTGGAAAAAAAAAATGTCCTAAATGTAATGTGACACCTTTGGGCCGAAACTTTGGGTCCGTTCAAATTGTGAATATTGAGGGCATGCTGCATTGCTAGTTGCTACACTTAGGCTAAGTCCAACGGTTTGGTGTCACAATATGAAGAAGGAAGTCTCGGTTGTGGCTTTTCGTCTGCTGTTGCTCTCTTATCTGTGGCAGTCAAATAGCTGGCAAGGATAGGTAAGTAAGAAGGGATCCCCCTCTTTCCTTAGGCAGGTAGGTGATCAAGTATGGCAGACGGCAAGGTGAGGATATATATAAAATGAGCCCTCCTTTTAGACCACACCATCGGTAATTGATATCTAGAAGACGCAAAGACGAAGACGCAACATCCTTTTTGTTATCGGCTTCTCTATAGGTTTCAAGAAAGCAAGGCTTAGAATGTATTTTGTTTCCTTATTGTTAGGACAAAGCAGGAGCTTCCTTTCCTTGCCTGGTAGTTGAGTAAGGTTTGTCGGCATCCTTTCGAGTGAGTTGTTTCTTTTTTAGTTGTTCCAAGGGTTGATAAGGAAGAGTAAAGCGAAGGAAGGATAAGAATAAATTAGCCGGTAGCTCTTTCTCTCTGGAGAGTTGTATGTAAGGTTGTTTCTAGAATGAAATAGCTGAGGCAATCTCCTAAGCCATAAGAGAGGAGGATAGAGTTAGCATTGATTGGGAAGCAAGGAACTAGTAATCCATCGAAGAGGAGCTTACCCTAGAGAAGTAAAAGGGAGGGAATTGGATATCTGTCCTCAAGTCTTGGCTAGAAGCCATGAATACCAATAGAAGAGAAGATGAAATGACTTATCCAGTTATCCTAGATACCTATTACCTTACTACAGGAAGGAAAAATCTGAAAGGCAAAAGCCTAACTACTATTAACGCTAGAAAGCTAAAGGGCTTACCGAGTGGGCTAACTATGAAGGGCAGAGTTAGCGGGAAGCTGCTTACTAATGGATAGGCACGAAAGGCCTGGTATTTTGTTGCTAGGTTTCCATTTGGTAGGCAATGAAGAGGTAGAAGCAGGAGATGAAGCAATGAGTTGGTGACAGACAGGATAGGAAAGCCTTAGAGAGAAGACGGTTGGGCGATTGCGATTACTTGGAAAATAAGTTTGAAAAAGAATCTGATACTCTAGGTCGTAGCGATCCCATAGAAGAGGACTCACTCTAGTTAGGCCTTTAGGCAGGTTTAATGACTGTTTGTTTTAGCCCAAAGGAGCACATTAGATTACAAAAGTAGTGGACAAAGAGCGGTTGAATTTTACAGGTTCCAAGCTATCTGAAGACCGAGTTAACTAGGAGTAGTTCTTGGTTACTGTTTACTTTCCTAGCTCCCTGACTAGGAAAGGACTAGGTAGGGGCTATTTGACGGTACCGGCAGTCCACGGTAGCGTGGTTTAGTAGCAGCTTTCCCTCTCTTTTATTTGAATCTGTAATGTAATGCTGTTTACCTTATGATGAGGTCCCAGCTCGCTGAGGCCTCCAACAAGTCACAATATTGCTTCTGTAGCAGCATAGTTGGATACAGTCACAATATTGCTTCTGTAGCTGTTCACGTTGGGGGAGAACCTGGTTAAAAAAGAAAGACCTGCTAATTAAAAAAATATATACAAGGATATAGCCATTGAACCAGGAAAAGGAGAAACGGAGCGGTAATTGATGTTATGCCAACTATGCTCCCAGTCTCACAAACAAAGCCGGTCACTCTTTATTAAGAACATGAAAGAATGGTTTATAAACTCACTACTGATGAGGAATCAAACCCATTGATATAATCTAACACGGACTGGCTGAGAACCTGCATTCGAAGAAAACAGACGTCTGAGAGAAGCCTTAAACAAGAAATAAAAAAGAAGTATGTATTCAGATAAAACAAAACCCTGCCCCTAATTGAAATTGCAGAGAGTTATGATGTTTCACCACTTCAAATTATACTGTTTGACACAAAAATGACAGACAAATCCCTTCATATGAAGCAAACCTCTCTACTATTGCCATCACCCACTGATCCCAACAATTGAAGAATAAACGCTCTTTCCATTTTTTCGATTGAATCATCGCATGCAACCTGTATAATGGCAATATCTCAGCACGAATGAAGTCGAAATACCAAATTCAAGCAAAACAAACAATAAAGGATAAAGAGCTTCCTTGCATGAGTTGAAAACAAAGAGAAGAATAGCAGTATGCTTACATTGACAAGAATAGAAATGAAGGGATTTGCAGAAGAATGTTGGGAGGAACAGGTGTGATGCAGAACAGCAAATGCAATCAAACGCTGAGTGGGCTTGAGCATATCATTGTCCTGAAAACAACAGCAACAACAACAACAACAACAACAAAAAAAAAAACTAAAGTTAGAGGAAACGAGTATAGAATAGCTGGTGACATGGCAGTGTTGGGTTTGAAACCCTAAAACCAAAAAACTATACCAGGATTTCTCTATTGAAATTAGTCTTCGAAACTTATGTACAAAATGTATATGGGAGACAAGACAAGAGACGTAAAGAAACGGGGTCAAGGGATATACATACATTTAAATAATACAAATAAAAATAAAAATAGCACATGTATACCTCGATGAGAAACGCCAGAGAACAGCAGAGGTTGAAGTGGATTGCGTGCGGGAATTTGGAGGTGAAATCCTGAACCACTTGATCAATCGAACGTTGATCGGAGTTGAGGAGAGCGAACAACTCTTTCGATTCTTGAATGCCAATCATCTTTTCTCTCTATTTTTCACAAACACTCTCTCTCTAATAATGCTACTCTTTTATGCGTGCGTGCGCCTTCCACACTAATGCTGCCAAACGGGCCTCCATGATCCAACAAGGCCCAATCAACTAAGTCTGGATTTGGATTCAGATCCTAAATAATTAAAAAATCATGCAGACCCCGCCCAATTTGGGGTCTCAGAATTGTGTTGGCGAACCTAGAGTTTTGGGCGCACCCCATCACCAAAGCCCGATAAAAAACCCGAAATAACCAGGTTATCTTCTTTACGTTACATACATCCTTCGTCTCCGTTTTATGAAAATGATTCAAGTTACCACAATCAATATCTTTAGCGGATGGACAAGATAGATAGTTGTCATTTCCCAGATACTCACTAACTCTTCTTGTCTACCTTCGTTAACAAAGAAACAAAGAAGAATCTTGTAGCTTCACCACCGGGCCATCCCTCTCTTAATGCAATTTAGCAACCCTCCACCAACTTTCGAAACTTTCTCCAATTCCGCATTTAAACACATTGTGATAAAAGATTTTGTGATCTTCGGGAATAAAGAACAAAAACGGAAAAATGACTTGATATCTTCATGTTGTAAAAAGTCATAACTAAATCTTAAAGAGGAAATCAGTGAAGACGCATACTCTCCAGAATCATATGGTATGGTGCTTTGTAAGGCACTCAGTTCATCATCCCATATGAGACAACATTTCTCCAATCTCAACAACGACCCAACTATCACAATTGCCAAGGCAAGCCTTTGCATTCTTTGCTGATCTACTTGGCAACAGTTTGTAACGTTGGAATTTCCACAACATCACCAACCTTTTCCTTGAAGAGAACCCAAGATTCCTCCTCCGACAACTCTTGCATTCTCGATGATTACTTTAGTCCCCATTTCACGGCAAATATTTTCCATTCGAAAGTTGTCAAGACGATTTTACGACCACTTATGATCACTTCCTATTGGGATGCCAATATCGATAAGTCTAGTTTCTTCCAAATATCATCCAATATAAAAAGGAAAGGTTATTCTTCTTTCAATCTCTCGGACAAAGCAGCGCTTCTAACAAAATGTGAACTACCAGGTTTAAATTCCAAGCCAAGCCTCTGAGTAATCTCATCTTGAATTTTTTGTATGTCAGGGTTACTGGAGACAGTCACCATTATAACTTTCTTGAAGATTTGATCCGGATCTCCCAACGATTTAGCATGGTCGTTTGGGTTTAGTTTCTACTACCCAACCGGGTCGTTTGGGAATTCGATGTCCCAACGATTTAGCAGTGTCGTATGGGTTTAGTTTCTGCGACCCAGCCGGGTCGTTTGAGAATTGGATGTCCCAACGATTTAGCAGTGTCGTTTGGGCTTAGCTTCTGCGACCCAGCCGGGTCGTTTGAGAATTGGATTCAATACGTGACGATGTCCCAACAATTTAGCAGTGTCGCTCTAGCTTCCCCTGGACGACTTCACTAGGTGGATTGAGCGAACTACATAGCGATATTTATGGCCATCTAGATATGTTTGTATTTGGAAATTCTTGAATTGAGAATTATTTTTTGGAATTATTTTTTATTTTTTGGAAGTGGGGTCTTTTAGGGTAAGGGCAATAGGAGGTTGCAACAAATTACCTTTGATGTTGGTGGGAGTGCCCAACACAAATTACGATTTTTTTTATCAATGACAAATTTGTAAATTTTTTTTTTTGGGTCCGCCAAACACAAAATGAGTTGTGCCCATAGTGAGTACCATAATTAATTAGGGGTAATCGGTAACGAGTATGTTCTCAGAGTGATAAGATTTGCTACACTGACTATTTTAAAAAATGTTACCACGATATTGGCCTAGATAAGGATCATTCCACCTATAGAGTGAAATGTTAACCCAACTCTATAACTTAATGTCTCTAATAAGTCCTTAGTTGTCAAATCCGTTTGGACTGTTAAATTGTCAATTTCTCTATAAGCTCGAACTTATATAAAGGGTCAATTCTATTCATATATGAGAGGAGGTCTCGAAGACATGTGAATGACTAGACATCTTCACATGTCAACATAGATATGTTATAGTTTAATACAATGTACTATACTAGTTTTTTTTAACAGTGATTGCATTGGTCTTTTTTTGTTACGAAAAGATAGATACAATGTACTTTCACTGATTTTGCATTGTGCTGTGACCAATATCACGAAAATAGGTGTTTGATTTGAGGAACGAAAGGGTTTTTGTCCACACGCACATTTGGTAAAGGTTTTTAGACATAATTGGGCCGGTTGTACAAAATATAAAATTCAATGAAAATATATTGTGTATTCTTTTTCGTGTTAAATATTTAGAGAGTTAAGTATACCCACACCGATTAAATCGAAGGACCCTAGCCCGAAGGCCCAACTGCTTCTACTTTGTCCATGAAGACTTGTTTTCGCTCTTTGGTCTATGAACACTCAATGTTCTATCTTGACCAATCTATGTACATTGTTTTACTTACGACTTCTTTGTTCTACTTCTTTTGTTCGCACCTCTCATTATACTTTATTGTCATTGATTTTTAGCTTCCAACTTCTTATATTTAATTGTTCTTAATTTAATTTTGTTTTCTAGAAAGTTTGAGTTTGAGTTTCAATCTCCTCCGAAACTTGTACACCAACAAACAATACGACATAAATGATTGAAAATTTATCAAAAAATAATTAACTTTTAACCCTTAAAAATTTGTGATACTTCATTCACTAATTTCATGCAAATACAACACATATGCAAATAAGTTTGTGCATGTGTGTTAGAACATGCATACACCTCTTTGCATGTAAATTCGTTGCTCAAATGAGTTGTAAATAAATTAAGTGAAATTTGAATAACAACATACCAATTACAAAGTACGTGCAAATTATTCGAATTCATTTTAGACAACTAATTAACATATTTACATATAATAAAAACATAAATAAAATAAATCACAAAATAAACTAGAGTTTTACCTTTAATGGCAATTCATTATTATTTTCTTCTTCATTATATTCATCTTCAATTCATCCAAAATCTTCATCAACATGTTGATCCAAACTTCTCATTCTCAAATTGTTAGAAAATATGACTTTCAAATTTCATAGATTATGGTTTCAATCGAGTATTGGAATAAATCGATGTTGTGTGTGTTTGAAAGTGGTAGATTTTTTAAATTGATAGATTCAAATACTTTTAGTTGGTTGATGAGGTTGTAATAAGAATGTGCAAACCAATAATGGTGATTTTTCAGCTTTCATTAGTTGTGATTTAATTACCTGAGCAAAATTGCATAATAGTTGGGTTCAAAAACAATAAACAATAAAAGATAATACCGTCTTCGTAAGTCTAGTCAACCCAGTTTGTCCTTCAACCATAATTATCTACTACTGACCCTAACTAGAATCAAAATTAAAATGCAATATTGTCATATGGGCTCGTTCTTTGAGAAATAAATTTCTACCAATACTTTGTGGGATTTAAACTTGTAACCTCTCCCATGAGAAGAGGGATACACAACCAGCTCTTATATTCTTATTGTCTCTTATTGTGTCACAAAAAAAATCATCTTCAACCAAACCAAATAAAAAAAAAATAGTGATGGTGCCCATTAGGGGTGCCACTTTTCCTCGAATACAGCAACACCACAATATCAACTTGCCCCTTTTCATTTTCTGTTTTAAAAAATGGCAAAAAGCCAATCCCAAATTCTTTATAGTTTATCTTGACAACTTGTAAATAAAAAGGTGTCGGGAGAAGATGGTAGAAGGTAATGGGCAATGAGAGATGAGTTTAAAGAGAATATATATGGTGGGATAGAAGGATTCAAAATAAAATTTAGAGAGAAGATGGAACTAGCCCTAATATCATCAAAGAGGGGGAACTAGCCCAAGATTTGAGTGAACCCAAAGTTTAAAATTTTAAAAATTTGAAAGAGGGATTTTAAAAACCCAAAGTTTAAGTCATCCCGCTAGATATCAAAGAGGGGGAACTAGCCCGAGATTTGAGTGAACCCAAAGTTAAATTTAAAAATTGAAGTGAAGCCAAAGTTTATACCCGCTTAACTCAAAATTTGAATAGATTTGAGTTTTGAGAAAGGGAAACCCTATTCTTGTTGCACAAAATATAAATAGAGAGAGAGAGAGAGAGAGAGAGAGAGAGAGAGAGAGAGAGAGAGAGAGAGAGAGAGAGAGAGAGAGAGAGAGAGAGAGAGAGAGAGAGAGAGAGAGAGAGAGAGAGAGAGATTAACCTGTCCCTTGCTTCTTGGTTTCTTGTTTGATTTAATGGAGCCCAATACAAGTAAGCCCCTGCTTTTTTTTTTTTGTTGATGGAGTTGATGGTGAATGAATTGTTAGGTATTCTAGCATTACTTGTTAGTATAATTTGTTGAGATACTAATGCATGTTGTTGACCAGAATTACATAAATCATAAATGTTAACATCTTAATTCGAAAATACAGTGTTATGATTTAAATAATATAAAATGCAGTGGTTATATAGATCGAAGATGCTCTGTTTATCTCTAGTATCTAGTCCTCTAAAGTAAAAAGGCTTAGACGTGAATGGTTGTCTGGACGTAAATTTGTACAAAGAGGAGGCAAGCACCAAAAATTTGAATACTTAATAAGTTGTAACTATACTGTTGGAAAAGAAGGGATTTAGAAAGCTAATAAATTGATGTTTAGAGGTTAAGTAGTACGTAGAATTTGAGGGTGTTGAGATATATTATTAGGAGTGATGACATATTGCTAAAAGACTAGAAAGTTATCTTGATTGAAATAATTGAAGTAAGCAAATCTATTAAGAAATGAAAAGTTTAGCTGTAATTAAGTTGGTGCCGTGGTTGTGATCTGAGGGACAGTCCTTTAGATCTATACATGCTTTCAGTCCAAGGTGATCCTATAAAGAGTTGATTAGGAATATGTATATAATACATAAAAATGAAATGGTAATGAGCATACAATATTGTAAACAGAGTAGCACAGGTTTGAGTAGAATACAAGTGTTCCTGATAATTCCCTTAAAAATGTTTGCAGTATGGTGATCTGGAGTGTAGGAAAAGGTTTTTGGTAAGCTGTAGCATTTGTAGCAGCTTGGTGTGGTGAGCTTAGGCATGATATTCTATAATGTGGAAAATTGTAGGGAAAATGATTCTAGTATATTGTGAGAGGTTAGGTTGGAGGATATTTTGATTTGAATATTAGACGATGAATATATATCCACATCCATCTGGTTTTAATTTCATAATTCCATGTTTAATATGAATGAAGATGATTTGGGTGAGTCGCCATCCTGTGGACTTTTGAGTGGCAGGTGAGCAGTTTGAGCAAAAGTGTTACTAAATCTTATAGGTTCCACTGTAGTGAGCATTCTGGAAGTTATAGCTTTGCTGGGAACTGAAAGCTTGCAAAGTAAAGGTGTTAGGCGTAGGAAGAGAATGAGCATTAGCTAGAAAATTGGTCCTAAGTGGTTTGGAGTCTAGAGTAATTGCCTATACTTAGTTGTGTGTGCAGATGGGTGTGAAAGGGTTGTTTATAGAAATTTTTGGTCCTAATATGTTGGTAGAGAAAAAAGATTTGTCTCGTTCGAAGACTTTAGCCATGCGTTTTGAATTTTTCCATATGTTGTGGCGGAAGTAAGTTTTGATGAGCTGTTTGCAAGCTGGAGAGTTGTGAAGGTGAGAATGCAGAGTCTAGGATGAAGAAAGAAATGTATGCAGTTTTATAGCTGTACTGGTTAATGAGTTGTGATCGAGGTTGTTGAATAAGATAGAGTGCATACAGCTGTAGTTTGTTATATTAAGTTTGTTTTATGATGCAATAGAAGTTGCTGTAGGGCGTATGAATATTTGTTTTCTCAAATACTTAGCCTCTATATGAATCTTCCTGTTGTCATGTTTTGTGATGTGCAGTGATATATAGATTAATCAATGGCATGGCAGCTTATGCATGCATTAAATATTATGATTAAATCCATTTAACTTGTTATTTTGTTATAGTGGTGGCTTTGGTGAATATTGGAAGACCAAAAAAGAGCCCTTATGCAGTAAGGTAGATATATAAAATTAATTACACGGTTTTTTTACTCATCTTATTAAGGTCTAGGATGGAGAAGATGGTCGAAGTTAAGGGATGGACACGAAGGTGTTTTGTAGTCATTGTGTCTAGATGGTTTCTGAAGCTTTTGTTTTGTTTGGATTTGTAAATGGCTAAACACCTATAGTTAAGATTTGTAAGCGTTGAATGTCTTAATACATGATTTTACATATATATGGAACATGTTTGATGTATGCGTGTAGTGTTTACACATAATTGGTGTATTACAAGGCAGTGATTGGCACCCCTTCCGGGCCTGACCTAGAATGTATAAACGACAAGTTCCCCGCCACAAGTGGCAATTGTTCTTGAGATTCCCACACGTCCGGCCCGCAAATTTGTTGATCTAGTTGAGAAGATGTTGACATTTGATCCAAGGCAGAGAATGAGAGGTAAGAGTGAGAATCTTCCTCGGTTGTTTTGATAAATATGTTTTGTGGCGGTAAAGTATTTGTATTTAGAAGGTGAAGGCAAAGTGGTGCATTTGCTTCCGATTTTGATTATGGTAGTAAAAAAGTAACACCTAAATGAGGTATTTGAGTTGTGTTTTCCCCAGAAAGTTGTGCAGTTTGATTGAGCACGATATGGCGGGTTATGTATCTATGTGTGTATTGTTCTTCTCGTGGTTGCAGTTGAAGAAGCACTAGCACATCCATACCTAAGCGTCCCGCATGACATTAGTGATGAAGCCGCCTTCGACACCCTCGAGCTTTGACTCGAAAGCAAAGCATGCATTGTCTTTGGAACAGATTAAGGAGTTAATTTAGCGAGAAACAAAGGCATATAACCCGGAGTATGATGAATGCTGAGTTTTTTTCAGATTGAGAAGTAGAGCTGAAGGCGATGCGCTAGAAAAGGTGATGTTTGATCCCATTTTGTTTGATGTAAGTTTGAGAGTTAGTCTTTTGATTTTTTAATGATGCGCGTGCTTCCTTTAACTTGCTTATTCACATTTTTTTTTAGATCGTTAAACCACGAATGACGTTTACTTGCCATCGAATAAAAGAAAATGTTGTTGTTGTTGTTGTTTTTTAAGTGGAAATTTTATTGATAATGATAACGAGTTTTACAAATAATGAGGACAAACGTGCAACAAGCTGTAACACAAGTTCTTTCTGAACGGCAAATCCTATCCTTCAGAACACAAACTCGTTAGAACCAGCTGTCATTAGGTTGCTGTCCATAACTTTCTACAATCACTTAAGGAGATTAACAGATTGCTGTGCCAAGAAACTTAAATTGTCGAAACTGAACGGAATGAAACAATGCTGGTTAGCTTTACAAGCCTCCTCGTGTTTCCAAATCATCCTCGCCTTTGCTTCTATTAGTCAGCTTCTTCCCCAACTCAAATACACAATTCCCAAGCCCTACCAACGGAGGGCTCGGTTATATCAAAACACGATGCCTCCCCTCAAACCAATCGTAGACCAATACATCCACAGTCGAAGTGTTAATCTTCCCTCATTCGGATCGCTGAAAAAATTCACGGAGCCTCTTTCTTCACTTGTACTCCAACCCTCCAAAATGCATAACATAAAATATCCTTGAAATGATCATGTCGGTATTTGAAACACGGAAAATGTATACAATGTATCATCAATGATACTCCGTCGGCAAAGGTATGAATGTTCAAGAAAAGATGTAAAAACTATTGCGTACATATTATATTACGTTTCTAAGAAGAAATCCTAATTCGAATACTAGTGTGAGATTTCTAGACAATTTTTTCATCATAGAAAAGGAAACAAGACTTTGTCACTAAGTACACCTATTCATAAAGAAACTATATACAACCTAAAAAATGTATAAATTTTGCTTCAGGTTCTTAGCACCCCCAAACAGAAGGATGCTTTTTCCTCAAAATGTTAAGAGATAAAGAAAGAAAATACCTGTGAAGCATGAGAAAAAATTCAGCTAACACTGCGGCAAAAAGTGTGTTGAGCACAATATGCAACATGTCAAAAGAATGTTAAAAATATCACACCAATCAATGAAAACAAACAAATATCACACAATAGGAAAGAGATAGCACACCAAATGAGACATGTGCTTTTGTCTGGACACTCTTATGTGGTATGTACGTGAAAAGTTAATTTTTTCAAGATGGGTTTTTTAACTTTAGATTTCCTTGACGATGATCGTGGCTTTGCAATGAGGTAGAACATATGGAAGAATGTTTCACAAGGTAGTTAGACCAACACGTATATTCTGAATTGATGGCGCAAACTTCAATAGTGGAAGCTGTTTGGAGCTTATAGAGTAGTGCACGCGACTGTATTTGAGCAGAATAAGTTCAGTTAGCTTTGCTTTTGGGAGATTTTGATTTGTTTTATTTTTAAAGGATTTTTTTTTTTTTTTTTTGTAGTGGATAATCTACGAATAAAAAGAAAATAATGATGTTGTTGTTTTTTTTTTTGTTTTTTTTATAGTTTTTTTGTAGTATATACTCTTCAAATAAAAGAAAATGTTGTTGTTGTTGTTGTTGTTATTTTATTTATAGTATATACTCTTCGAATAAAAGAAAATGTTTTTTTTTTATTTATTTTTTGTAGTATATACTCTTCGAATAAAAGAAAATGTTGTTGTTGTTGTTGTTGTTGTTTTTTAAGTGGAAATTTTATTGATAATGATAACGAGTTTTACAAATAATGAGGAAAAGCTTGCAACAAGTTGTGACGTAAGTCCTTTCTGAACGGCAAATCCTATCCTCCTAAATACAAACTCGTTAGGACCAGCTGTCATTAGGTTGCAGTTCATAACTTTCTGCAAGCACTTAAGGAGCTTAACAGATTGCTGTGCCAAAAAACCAAAAGTGTCGAAACTGAACGGAATGAAACAATGCTGGTTAGCTTTACAAGCCTCCTCGTGTTTCCAAATTATCCCTGCTGCTGCTCTATTAGCTACTTCTCCCAACTCAAATATTCCATTCCCAAGCCCTACCAACGGAGAGGCTCCAGTTACATCAAAACACGCATACCTCCCCTCAAACCAACTGTAGACCAATACATCAACAGGCCGAAGTGTTAATCTTCCCTCATTCGGATCAGTGAAAAAATTCACGGGAGCCTCTTTCTTCACTTGTACTCCAACCCTCCAAAATGCATCACATAAAATATCCTTGAAATAATCATGTCGGTATTTGAAACCTGGAAAATGTATACAATGTGCTGTCAATATCCTTGAAATGATCATGTAGGTTTATAGCCTTTTCGCTAGCTATTAGTTATTAATAATGACAACACAGCTTATGGTTTTTGTTTCCTTCATTTGATCAGGAGGCGTTAGATATTGTTCGACTTTGTAAAGATGATCAAGAGAGTACATTTGCTATGCTTGCTTATGTGCTATGGCTAGGAAACATTTCTGTTCAAGTAATTGACAATGAGAACAATGTGTTTGTTAGGTTTGTCAATATATGTCTATCTGTATATGGTAGAAATGAATTAAGGAAGAAAGTAGGAAAACTCATTGTGAGACTTTGTTTTTGTTTCAATGTAAATTGTGATTTGGATCGGAGGCTTTGTTTCTTTCTATCTAAATTGAGATTTGGATTGGTTTTTCTTGTTATTCATTTGTTGCTTGAGTTGTTGTATAGATATTTATGCGAGATAGAATAGTCAGATGTGGAAGAATTAGATTTGCAGGGTGGAAAAAATTTGACCCCAGGAATTTTTATTTTTCTTAGACTAAAAGTTAGTAACGGATATATCCGTTACAAACAATAGTTAAGTAAATAGTACATCCATTACTAACGGATATATCCGTTAGAAATGACAAATTTAATTGGGCCACCAATAGTTGGCTATCTGTTACAAAGAATTTTAATAACAGATATAACCGTTACAAAAATTATTATTAGTAACGGTTATATCCGTTACTAAATTTTGCTTAATTAAGTGAGAGTGACGCCCCAGAGCTAACGGATATAACCGTTAGTAAAAATATAAGTAACGGATATAACCGTTAGTAAATGCATTTTCTGGTGTAGTGAATGATACTCCGTGCATGAATGTTCAAGAAAAGATGTAAAAACTATTGCGTACATATTATATTAATTTTCTAAGAAGAAATCCTAATTCGAATACTAGTGTGAGATTTCTAGACAATTTTTATCATAGAAAAGGAAACAAGACTTTGTCACTAAGTACACTTATTCATAAAAAAGCTTTATACAACCTAAAAACAGTGTAAATTTTGCTTCAGGTTCTTACCACCCCCAAATAGAAGAATGCTTTCTCCTTAAAATGTCAAGAGATGAAGAAAGAAAATAACTGTGAAGCTTGAAAAAAAATTCAGCTAACACTGCGGCAAAAAGTGTGTCGAGCACAATATGCAACATGTCAAAAGAAAGTTAAAAATATCACACCAATTAATGAAAACAAACAAATATCACACAATAGGAAAGAGATAGCACACCAAATGAGACATGTGCTTTTGTCTGGACACTCTTACGTGGTATGTACGTGAAAAGTTAATTTTTTCAAGATTGGTTTTTAACTTCAGATTTCCTTAGACGAAGATCGTGGCTTTGTAATGAGGTAGAACATATGGAAGAATGTTTCACAAGGTAGTTAGACCAACATGTATATTCTGAATTGATGGCTTAAAACTTCAATAGTGGAAGCCGTTTGGAGCTTATAGAGTAGTGCGCCGACTTGTATTTGAAGCGAGAATAAATTCAGTTAGCTTTGCTTTTGTGATATTTTGATATTTTGATTTTTAAGGGGGTTTTTTTTTTTTTTTTTTTAATTTTTTTTTTTATTGGATAAAATCTAAAAAAAAAAAAATGATCTTTGTTGTATTTTTTTTTAATAGTTTTTTTGTAGTATATACTCTTCGAATAAAAGAAAATGTTGTTCTTTTTGTTGTTGTTATTTTTTTATTTATAGTATATACTCTTCGAATAAAAGAAAATGTTTTTTTTTGTTATTTTTTTGTATTATATACTCTTCGAATAAAAGAAAATGTTGTTGTTGTTGTTGTTGTTGTTGTTGTTTTTTAAGTGGAAATTTTATTGGTAATGATAATGAGTTTTACAAATAATTAGGACAAGCGTGCAACAAGCTGTGACGCAAGTCCATTATGAATGACAAATCCTATCCTCCTGAATACAAACTCGTTAGAACCAGCTGTCATTAGGTTGCAGTCCATAATTTTCTGCAATCACTTAAGGAGCTTAACAGATTATTGTGCCAAGAAACCAAAAGTGTCGAAACTGAACGGAATGAAACAATGCGGTCGGGTTAGCTTTACAAGCCTCCTCGTGTTTCCAAATCTTCCCTACTGCTGCTCTAGTAGCTGCTTCTCCCAACTCAAATACTCCATTCCCAAGCCCAACCAACGGAGAGGCTCCAGTTACATCAAAACATGTATGCCTCCCCTCAAACCAATTGTAGACCAATACATCCACAGGTCGAAGTGTTAATCTTCCTTCATTCGGATCAGTGAAAAAATTCATGGGAGCTTCTTTCTTCAGTTGTACTCCAACCCTCCAAAATGCATAACATAAAATATCCTTGAAATGATCATGTCGGTATTTGAAACCTGGAAAATGTATACAATGTACTGTCAATGATATTCCGTGCATGAATGTTCAAGAAAAGATGTAAAAACTATTGCGTACATATTATATTAAGTTTCTAAGAAGAGATCCTAATTAGAATACTAGTGTGAGATTTCTAGACAATTTTTTCATCATAGAAAAGGAAACAAGACTTTGTCACTAAGTACACCTATTCATAAAGAAGCTCTATACAACCTAAAAACTGCGTAAATTTTGCTTCAGGTTCTTACCACCCCCAAACAGAAGGATGCTTTCTCCCAAAAATGTCAAGAGATGAAGAAAGAAAATACCTAAGAAGCTTGAGAAAAAATTCAGCTAACAATGTGCCAAAAAGTGTGTCGAGCACAATATGCAACATGTCAAAAGAAAGTTAAAAATATCACACCAATCAATGAAAACAAACAAATATCACACAATAGGAAAAAGATAGTACACAAAATGAGACATGTGCGTTTTGTCTGGATACTCTTACGTGGTATGTACGAGAAAAATTAATTTTTTCAAGATGAGTTTTTAACTTCAGATTTCCTTGACGAAGATCGTGGCTTTGTAATGAGGTAGAACATATGGAAGAATGTTTTACAAGGTAGTTAGACCAACACGTATATTCTGAATTGATGGCGCAAACTTCAATAGTGGAAGCTGTTTGGAGTTTATAAAGTAGTGCACGCGACTGTATTTGAGCAGAATAAGTTCAGTTAGCTTTGCTTCTGTGAGATTTTACTTTGTTTTATTTTTAAAGGATTTTATTTTTATTATTTTTTTTGTAGTGGATAATCTACGAATAAAAAGAAGATGATGATGTTGTCATTAGGTTGCAGTCCATAACTTTCTGCAATCACTTAAGAAGCTTAACAGATTGTTGTGCCAAGAAAATTGAATGGAATGAAACAAAGCTGGTTAGCTTTACAAGCCTCCTCGTGTTTCCAAATCATCCCTACTGCTACTCTATTAGCTGCTTCTCCCAACTCAAATACACCATTCGCAATCCCTACCAACGGAGAGGCTCCAGTTACATCAAAACACGCATGCCTCCCCTCAAACCAACTGTAGACCGATACATCCACAGGCCGAAGTGTTAATTGATAAGTACCCAAAACTGTATTATAAAAACCTATAGAGACATAACATTTCGGTCAATTTTGTGCTTAATAATCATGAAATAATCGCATCTTCGTGCTTTTTGCAGGTTGGAGCAACTAATGTAAAAATTATTATAAAGCCAACATTTAAGCACGGAATAGGGAGTATACACATGCCTTCCAATCAATCCCATGTGAAGCCCAACAAATCCGGACTAAAGCCCAAAGACTCAAATAATACGAGAATTGATCGAAAGCGGGATTACGCGCCGCGTAAGCGTCAAACTTCCGAAGCTCATATCTCTTGAACCAGGAATCCGAATGTGACGAGTGAGCTGCTCCGACGATCAGTGCGACAAACTCTATGCATAGGCGGAAAGTTGTAAAAATGCCAAAAGACCGGACTGCCACTGGACACTTCATGTGAACCCACTAGGCGGGCCCATAAGATTTGGTGAGTCATCATGCAAGTCAAGACAAAGGTGCAAATAATTGGTGCAAATTTGACACCTTGCATGAAGTTAATGAGTTGGTTGGATTTAGGTGGTGATTATCTAAAAAAATAAAAGGTGTCAAATGGGGGTTAGTTGTGGATAAGTGAAAAATAAATGAGAGGAGAGTGTTTCACGTGGGAGAAAAGAAAAAGGCTCTCTTATGTAAAGGGGGGCTGATTTTGGGAGTTAGCTAGCTTTTACTTCCTTGACTTTTACTTTTCATTTACTTCCATGTCTTTACTTTTAGTTTTTAGTTTTTAGTTTTAAGAAAAAAAAAGCTTGTAACTTGTTAATGGAGGACTACACCTTCTAGTTCTTCAATAAAAACTTCTATTTTCCTTAGGTAATTAGTGGGCTTTGTATTCATTTATTCTTTCTATCTCTTTTTACTTATCTTACTTGTAGTTTTAATCAAATCCTAGGATCATGAGCTAAAACTCTCCCAAGGGGAGGGTTAATGATGCTCATGTGAGGATCAGGCTACAAATTTAGGATTCCAAAATCACTACTTAAAAGACTTAGGTTCTATTTTTCATCCCATCCCCAAAATGACAGAGATTGACAAATATCGATCAATTGTTGTAAAGTAGAACTAGGAGTTGGAATGATATTTCAGAGATGAAATATTATTTCAATTCTACAAAACTAGCATGATATGTTTAGAGATAGGTATATTATGTTAGGGATTTGAGATGGTAGTGACCTGTTTCTAAAAGACTTGTAGCTAGGCCTTGCATGAGTAGGATTAATCCTTCCCTATATTTCTCTCTCTTTCATTTAACTATAAACAAACTTACAAATTTTAGATAACTTGTGTAAAAAAAAAATCTATCTATCAAATCCTTTTGTCACACCCCGAATTTCGACAGAATTTGGAAAAACAATATTTGTTCCCGACTCTTCGATCTTCGAGGTGTGACGCACTCTCAACTCCCAAAAACCATAAACAGTTTAAATATGCAGATAATTAAAAACCAATAAATTTTTTAACTTAAACAAAAGTCCTCTTCAATGCAAAAATTCACAAATAAGATTAGGTTACAAATCTCTTTTCAATAACCCTTTAATTAAATACAACTGAAAAATATAAAACAACATTTGTCTCAACTAAAAATCTATTACACCTTAAGGGAAAACAAAACATATCCTGAATGCGACGCTAATGCAACCACAAGCAGCAACCAACCTTCTTCAACACTAAACCTGTCAAGACTTATCAACTATGTTTATTTAATGAACACACCCGATAAGCAAACATGCAAATCGGGTCAGCATTATAAAAATGCAGGTGTGAGTAGCTCTAAAATATAAATTATACTTATACCTATATATACACAAATCCCTAAGGCATTTAGTTCCTCTGCCGAGGCGCCTTAACTTCCAACCACTAATACGACATCCTTAAGTACAATAATTAAGGCAGGTAGTTCCTCCACTGAGGCGCCTTAACTTCCCACTAACCACACAACTAACCATACGCATAATAAAAAGACATTTAGTTCCTCCACGAGGCGCCTTAGTTCTAACTAACTAATAACCAGCCAAGCATATTCTATACTTACCTCATTTCATGCTCAATTACAGAGTGGGTCGTTTCTGCACAAGTAATTAGTTTGACCCACCCTTCTGTAAAACCATATACAATCATCTATCTAAAGATATATCATTAACCAACATATTACCATAATTATATTAATTAAGGCTTTCTTTGCGTGTCCCTAAAATCCGTCAGATCTATGTCTTACCTAGTTTCCACTGGCTACCACAATCGTTTCCCAAACGAACATGTACATCCACATGCCTCCCCTTACATAATGAACCACTCCGTGCGTAACTACCGGCGGGATGCCGCACACCAGGTAACCCTCACACGAAAAGCCATTATGTAAGTATCGCCACTATTCGGCATAAAATATCGCATCTCGTTCTATTTTGCGAGCGGAATAATCAAGCCACTATTCGGCTACGATTGCCCAACACATGGGTCAATCAACATCTCATATATATACACCTTATACAGGGGCCAATCATATCACATACGCCCACACAGGGCAAATCACATGAGTTGTGGTAGCTAGGTTCTAAGATTTTCGTTACGTAATTTATTCAGGTGTCATACATTTATATCTCAGAATAATTCTTATTCTATCTCATGCCAGTATACTTAATTGTACTGAAACTCAACGTTTCTCGTTATAATACAATCCACATTATCACGTGTCAATACTATTCATTGCACGATATCCAAGTATCTCTATATCAAATCTTGAAACTTATTATTTCACGTGCCAATCATATATTGCACTACACCATATGGAATATCTCAAGCCTTCTTACATACTACAATTCATTTCAGTAGCAACTCATAATAGCAATCAATCAGGTAACGTATTCATTTCATAAATTTATGTGAACTCAATTCACCATCAAAGGCACGCATTATTTCCATTTGTGCACAATATAAATAGTATATAAATAATCAAAATATAAGACCACTCCACCAAATATCAAAATGAAACGACTTTAAAAGAAGGAACAACTCAGGTCCAAATATCACGCATAATTATTCGAGTCCAAATCACAAGTCAAGTCAAACTGATCAACCGTCAAAAAGCCCAAAACTAAAGTCCATGAATCTAAGTCCGTATGTAACTTAATACTCAGAAAAACATATATATCTAAGTCTTATAAGAATTCCCCTTTTGTTACGTGTCAAACATTTATATGCTTTACACCCTACTTACGTCAAATCTTAATTAGATAATGATGAACAAGGTTATACAATGTTCGACAATATTTTATTATTGCAATTGTCCGTAAAATCAAATATGTGAAAATCTGGAAAAAACAACATTCCACAGTCAACGGTCAAAGTCAAAGTCAAAGTCAACACGTCTTTGTCAAAGTCAACACATCATGGTTGAAGTCAAACTGTCATTGTCAAAGTCAAAGTCAAACTGTCGTTTCCATGTTCAACAGGTTCAGGGTCGACGTCGTAGCCATGGTTCATGGCTAAGGTAAAAGGTGCATGGGCTCATGGCAAAGGTCATGGTTCGGACCCAACTAGAAATATCTAAAGGAGACAGATCCACTTAAAAACCAAAATGACCCAGCCCACAAAATAAAAGAAAACCGGCTCATGATTACAAAAAATTTGAACTGGCCCCATAACAACTAATTGGAAATGGCCCAAACCAAACCAAAACAAACTAAAATCGGGTCCAAAAACCAACTAAGGCCCAAGACAAAATAATAGAACTTTGGCCCAACCCAACTAACTAAATAAGGAATTAGGCCCAAAGCCCAAGCCCAACCGGTCATCTTTTCCAACAGCCACCACCAGCTGCTCAAGTCCGGCCACCACAACCTCACCTCCTCCTCACATCGGTTTGACTCCCCCTCATAAACCAACCAACTTTAACAAAGGTAATAACCTCAAATGCTTAAATTCACAAACTTCTCCAAACTAGATCTGGAAATCCATCGACCTCCATTAATGGCTTCCACAAGCTCCACTTGACAGCCCTCGTGCACCCTCACTAGCTACCCATCACCCACAATCCATTCAAAAACACAACCAAACCCAACAACAAAGTTTGAATACAAGTGGGCGATTTACTGTCGGCCACCATTAACAAACACCCAAGCTTTAACAGCACCTCCATTGACGCTGTTCAAAGCTATCAACAACCCCGACATCACCCAAACACCAAACCAACAATCTTCCCACACCACCAACAGTTTACCCAATCCACAACCCAAAAAAAAAGAGTTCAAACAAATAATCCGAACGGTTTCGATCTTGCGACGCCATTACAGCCCATTTTTTTTAAAGCTTCAACAGTTCAATAAAATGTACAGGCAATACTATCGGTGGGGCTTTAGCCGCCGCCATTAACGACTTGTTTTGAGCTCCAGCATATTCAGACCAACGTTTCAATTAATTAGGTAAAAATAACTTTACTAACATCTAACCAAATTCAATAATTCCACAGGATGCGAAAAATAACGAAAAACAGAAATTGAGCGAGAACAAAACTCGGACAGTAATGTTTTATTCCAAAACTCAAGTTTTTATAAAAAAAAAAGAAAACATAACTACTCACATTTTATTAACAGCTCGACGAATCCCTCCTAGTCCGAATCGTAGCGCTCCAACGCTATAGCAATCCAGCTTCTATTTCTGCCTCCATTTTTATTATATTTTATTCTCCAAGAACACTATTCTCTAGAATAATGTGATTATATACGTGGGTTTGAAACCTAAGCCCAATACAGACTCGGGCCCAGAAACCAGGCCCACATATCCCAAATCCAATCCAGCGAATTTTTAAATAAATAATTAAATTAATTAATAAAATAAATAAATACGTATTTTAAATATGAGCGTTACACCTTCTCACTTAGTTCTCCAAGGTGTAGATTTTAGTTGTGATCATTTAGATTCTTGTCTTAGAAGTTGGAACGAAATCCCTACTCGAACTAGATTGACATTCTAAAAGAAAAAAAAAACAGTGAGTAAGGAATTATTGAGTTTTAGCACGTAGTAAGTCAATTTCTAAAAACACTGAAAAGTGCTAAGATCAAATGGCCGCTGCCATTCTAAAGACCTAAGGACACATGCTTTGCAAACCTGGAATTGCTCCAAGGGAAACCCCCACTCATCCTTTCATATATTTCTTTTTTCTTATATTTTCTTAAAATTTTTTAAAATTTCCGCATTTTTTGCTCTTGATAAACATTCGGTTTTGGTTGTCTTGACAGGTTCTAAATGCTAGGACACGGAAACTAGGCTACAACAATCACTAAACTTCTTGTGGAAACATTTGGTCTGTTGTGCATGTTTCTTTTATTTGGTGGACTTGTGGGAAGCTTGCAGGTTCCAAATTTTAAATATTTTTGCATGCTTCACATGTATGTAGTTATTATGTTGTAGTTAATGGACTATATTTTGCGTATTAGGTTAGTAATATGCATGAATCATGTGAATACGCCTGTGAATATATATATGCGGTTAACTGGTCATGAATTACATATTAATGTATATATACATACAAATGATCTTGTTTTGCATGGTTATCTATATATATATATATATATATATATATATATATATATATATATATATATATATATATCTAAGTCACATGTTTAGCATATATATTACCGAATGAGTGGTTATTTGCATGTTAGCATATATAACTTAGGAGTTATACATAGTAATTAGGGTGTGTTTTGGTATTTTGGCCATAACTTTGGCTACGGTTCTATGAATCACGCGTGTGAGCTCAATTTGGAAAGATCTCGACGGTGCGCACGCTGTCACCAGCAGCTTTGCTGGGTGGAGGTTATTTTTGAGGTCAAAATTAACTATTTTCCCCTCCAAAATCATCATTTTAGAAAATTGTGTTGTTTAATAAGTCGATTTTGTCATGAAAGAGGAGAACATTCTAACGAGGGTTAAAATCTGAGTTGGATAAGTTGTTTCTAAACCCTAAGGGGTGAAGTTGCTCTCTATATGACACTTGCAATCTCAATGAGTATTGACGAAATCGAATTATTATGCAATACAAAAGTCGTATTTTAGTCTAGGTAAAATACCTTGCCTGTTTAGTTTACGTTTTCACATTTTAGTATATATATGCGTACGTATAATATTTTCACATGCTACCATATCTAAATACGTATGAGTAATTCAAATTTGACTGTAACTATAGATATACGTCTATGCAATATCGATTTACAAATTAGCGTACATATACGTATTACTGATGTATATTTGCCTGTACGTATGAAAATATTTATCGATGATAAAACCTTGCCTATTCGTATAGCTATACGTATGAGTAGAGTATCTTCACATGCTACTGCATCTAGTAAAGTATGAGTAGATCGTATTTGTATGTTTGTATTTTCACCCTTGCATAAATCGTAAAAAAAAAAGAAGAAGAAGAACGACCTTGCATAAATTTTAATTCCATAACTCTTAATCATATTCCAACGGTGTCTAGGAAACTTGACAGATTGAAGTTACTTAATTAGAACCGTGCTTGCACGGAAAGCCTTCCTCATATCTCTCTTGTGACCTGGCTGTTGGTTTATGCACACGTATTCCTAGCTTTACTGCTACGTTAGCAGCAACTTAGGCCTACGTTGTTCAACTCTAATGATTGAACATAATTATAAAATTCAAGTAATAATAAGTTCCTTTTGTCAATTAGATCTAAGTTTATGCTTGCATGAGATTAAGGTCTGGTTCTACTAAAGAATTTGAACATACTTATCGTAGAAGAAAATACGATAAGCAGTTGCGTAAGTTCTCACCTCCACAAAGTTCTTCATCTATTAATCAACAAGATTCCTTGTCACATTTTCCGTCATTCATTATGGTCAATTTAAAATCCAAAGAAATTGAGAAGCCCTTTCCGGTTTTCTATCTGACCTTACAAGAAGGACCTTCTTCCCGCATCAAACTTGAGGACATTGTCGGTGATTTTCGAATTTAAGCCAAACATTTTTAGTTTGTTACCTATGTATCATGGTTTGGATCATGAAAAACCGTATAATCATCTTCGTGAGGCTTCAACAAGTAGCCCGCAACATTTCACCATCCAGCCCGTCTCTAAGGAACAACTTTTGCTTCGTGTTTCCATTCACTTCAAATGGATAAAGCGTCAATTTGGCTAGTAGGACAACAGCCACAATCCATAGACACATGAAATAAACTTGTTCAAGCTTTCATGCTTCAATTTTACACTTTCGAGAAAGAAAACTACTTGAAATGCTTGAAAAATTCAATTCTTTTCGTCAAAATCCTCATGAATCCTTTACGGAAGCATGGAGTCGCTTTACTGATCTTCTTTTAGAATTTCCTCATCACCAACTAGACAAAGCTGTCCTTGTTCGTTCATTCTTTAATGGACTTTCTGATCATCAAAAAGAAACTCTTGATATAATGAACGGCAGTTGCTTCATGGACAAAGGAGCTACTGAAGCATATACTTTTCTTGAAAAATGTTTCGGCAATAAACTGCTTCAACACAACGAGAGCAATGGTAAAAAACGCACTAAAAAACAGAGGAATTTGATGTTGGGGGAGATGAAACTGAACCAAATAATGGCTGCCTATGTGCCCAAGATCTATTATCTAGGGATCAAGTTTCCACGTAGTTCCTTATGAAAAATAATGTGGTATTTATATAGGTAGAGTAGAGAGTCCTTGTAGCTCAAGTAATCTTGTTGCTTGAGTAATTGTGATAGAATACAACTGTCAACTGATAATTATCTCTTTGATAAGAAATGAATTTAGACATAAATCAATGTACATTAGTGGCAAATCATGTGGCTAAGGTTCAGCCTTAGACACATGAGTTAATGGGCTTATACATTGATCCATGATATTGCGAATTGGGCTTTAGCCCTGTTGATTAAATGAATAAAATAGAGACCCCTACTAATGGACGTTTGCCACGTAGGTGGGGGTCGAAACACCGCCCCCTCTTTGTCAGGCGAACAAAGTTCACATGGCAAAGAAGAGAAGATAAAGCACGGAAAACGTGAATTAATAAAAGAGTAAGCGGAGTGTATAACAAAGTGTCGTGTGAACGTAAACGATAAGATAAATGGACAATCGGGAAAAATTCGTGAATTAGCGGAAATGAAAAAATGTCAAATTAACGTTATCACGGGGCCTTGATGGCGTAGTTAAATAAAAAGCGGCCCGCGCATAGATAGAATAAAAGATGCACATAAATAAAATACGGTCGAAAATATCAAAAAAGAAATTGAGTGCCGAATACTGTATCGAACTCATTTCGTAACAAGGCGAAAGTGATGTCGACGACGCGTACCAGTGGAATAACAATACTAGGATTAGACCCTTGAAAACTGTGGAGAAAAATCTGTGAATTATCCGACGGAACGGACATAAATCGGCGAATTACTGTGAACAAAATAATTGGAATTCGAAAAATGTACAAGAGTAAAAAATTTGTTCCGAAATATGAATACGAGTAGCGTGATAAGTGAGCATAAGGAAACATAAAAGAAGTGTACAACATATAAAACTAGGACGCTAAAATAAATCCGGATTGGATAAAGGTTAGAATTGCGTCATCCACCTTAAGTCGATTTGGATGGTAGAATTACATAGGGACTTAAACACTGGCCCAGCGTATATATAAATAGATAACACAGAGAAATACATGCTTAGCACAAATCTTAGAGAGAAGTCACGATCTAGCACTGATAAACGGTAGAAAACAAAAGTAAACACCACCGTGTTCTCCAAAGTACTAAACCATTGTGACAGGAAGTTTCCGTACTGTGCCGGGGCGTTAGTTTCGTTGAAGAAAAGTTGCGGGTAGATGAAGAAAAGGTTAGTACTGTTGTCATCCACCTATACGTTCCTATTGTTCCAGGCAACTCCTCTCCTCATCGTCTTCATCTATTCTTACTATCGCACCAGTAAAAAGTGATCGGAAAGATCACGAAAAACGGCTTATTCACAAAGTCATCCCCATTCTTGGCGCTTCAAAAGATTTTGTTGCATCTTTCGCTACAGCAAGATTTGAGAGCGGAATACTCACCCTTCAGCGCATCTTGGAGGGTGATGATACCGTGGTAAGTAACACTTGCGCATTATGCTATTTTGTGTTTTTTTTTTTTTTGTGCATGGCGTTGAACTGTTGAACCCCGATTAAGATTTGGGTGAGGTAGAGCGGTGTATTGTGTTTTGCCTTTCCCTCAACTGGCTCCACCGTCATCGAACAGAAAGTTGGTGAAGAACCACAAAAACCCACAAAACCACGACCGCGTGGTTGTGAAGATGGCGCCGATTCAAAAGTGAATTAAGGAACATGATATGGTGCGGCATTAACAAAGAAAGGGCACCGTACCTTCTTTGCTTTAATATGGCCTAGGCATCCGGAACTTAAAAGAACACACATGATATGGTGCAGCACCCGTATAGGGGGGGCACCATACCTGCGCTTTTTTAATCTGGCCCAGTGAGCCCGGTTTTTGAGCTTTCTGACCCGATTTTTGACCTATCCGACCGGTTTTATTTTCTTTTTTTTTTTTGGTAGAAACTACTGGGTACTATCTCGGACGAAAAAACACTTTCGATCGTAAAAACTTCGATGACGAAACGCAGACTTGGTGAGGTGGAAAGAAGGTGGCCAGATCTGGCTGACTACTTGGAACCGTCGATGGTCGCAAGGAAATACGTAAAATACTAGGACTTCGAGAAATTTGAGATGGATGAAGTGTCACGAATTTGAAACGAAAGTCGAAGAAGATGAAGTAGTAATGGCGCACACACAATTAAAATTGCGGGGAATGCAATTCCGTTGAGCAAAAAGAAATAAGCGCAATGCGGAGTGGTGGCAAATTGCACGGGACAACCGCCAATATCGTTATGGTTAATCTTTCACGAGAACGCGCCGTTTACAAAATGAATTTAACGAAGGTTTGGGGCTCAAGAAATCTTCGCGTTGATACGACCGAAAGCCATACTAACGAAAGGGTACATAAAATTTGAAATTGAATTCAAGGATTCAAACAGAAGTTTTAAAGGGTTCCCAAAGGTATACACGGATGGGATAGATTTCATACGCTTTGCGAGGAAAGTGGAATCCGACGAGTTTAAAGTCTTAGAACAAATTTGAGGTAAGCCAAAACATAAGTATAGAAAATTGTACTACGAGTAAACTATTGACTAACACGAGTTATTATTGTGTCTAACAGAGAACGCGAGTACACTACCAGACATTGAATTGGACAAGGAAGTGGAGAACAATCTTCGTTTCTTCTTTCATGAATGCTCTGATGAAAGATTGGTAGATCTGAGCTACTTTGATGATATCGTTGATTTCCGAAATTATGGGGGGTATCGAACAATGGCCCGATAGGTCTAAGGAGACACATAGTGAAATGGCGAAGAAGAGTAAGAGTCTCAGAAATGCAATATTTGGCGGCGATATAGCGATAGTGAAAAAGAAGATGGAACGGAATTAACACAAATGAAATTAGTCTTTGAGCTTGCCAAATACAAATAGCGAATTGTACAAAAGAAAATGTTCCACAAGAAAACGGGCGAACGGAGACCAAGAGAGACAACCAACGTTACAATGTATGATGCCTCGAGGGACGAGACTACAATGCACCAAACAGCCCAGACGAAAAATAATACATTCTCAACACAAAGAGGAAAAGGTATGTATCGTAGAAAACATAGTTATGTAAAAGTGTAGAGAGATGTAATATCTCGCTTTGTTTTGGTATATATAGGAAAAGAATGGCTGGGAAAAGAACGAAACAGTGATACTTACAAAAGATAGTGTAGCGAAGAACACAAAGTCGGTGAAAGAAAATAAACGGCAAAGCAAAATCACGGGGAGCAAATAATCCAACAAACCAGCGGGCAAAATTTGTCGGGGTAATACTACTCATGGAGGAAAACCACGAAATCTGTTAACGGTAAGTTAACCGTTGATTTTTACTATTGCGTTAGAACGGTAAAGAAATTTGTGTCCAACACTAAACTGATGAAAATGGCAGATGAAGCAGAGATGTTCAAGTTTGGAAGATGAAGTGAAGGGATCGCCCGGGACTACGCAATGGAAGGGCTCGAAAAATATCAAAAATGTGATCGATCGAATCTGGAGAACATCGGAGAATATAACAGAGGCAATGTCAATGATTTTTCGATAGTATAAACCCGTATGATAGTATTATTTTTATCGGTTATTGCAAACTTGTGTTTAAGTCTGAAAAATGATGAAATCAGATATTTTTCGCCGCAGGTTAAAATGGCGGTAGTACGGGCCAAAGAAATTCATGAAAAAGTCGCGAAGAAAAATATCATTCCGAATGAAGTCAATGCCTTAGAAGAAATAGAGAAAGTGAAGATACTCAACCAAAAATTGGAAGAGGCAAACAAAGCGTTAAAAGCGGAACCATCAAAGAGTTAGAAGAAAACAAACAAAAACTTAACCGAAGCCCGACGGAAGAAGCGGAGGAGATCGTCTGAAAAGAATTTGGGAAAGCACTGTGAGATAATGGAGGAACACAAACACTTAAAAGCAGATGTGATAGAATTAAAGTCACTCGTGGCGACCAAAGATCAGGAACTTAAACGTGCGCAAAAAGAGGTAGAGAAAAATAAGAAGCGAATGACAGATTTAAATGAGTGGCTCGGCCAAGATCACGTGCAAATGACACACTGTGAATCGTCCGTAAGACAACTGACAGAGACTTTAAAAGAAACGGGAGATGAACTAGAACGTGAGAAGATGAATTACAAAGATTTGTACGAGTTGTATATGCGAAAAGTTGGGAAGAAACCATTGTATTTCCTAAACCAATGATCATGTGATTGCGAGTATGTAATTTCGTAGAGCTAAAAATACTTTTTATGAAAATAAAAATAAAGTATGAGTTGGCTATTGAATATCATTATGATGTCAGATAACATACATGTATAAAACTTAGTGTTGTTGATTTATGAATGTAAAAGAACGAGACGCCCCCATGTAGAGAGAAGAACCTCCCAATATAGAACCATTGGAGAAAGTTATTGAAAGGCAAAGGGGACATGATCGTCCTCAATGAACCTAGCTATTTAGGTGTTAAAATATTTGTACCAAACGTGAAGCAAGGCTTGACAACTGTTGGAGTTGTCACAGGTTCAAAGTCGTCCCCCGTGCACTGTGACCAAACTAAAACACAACGCCATAGCCTTAGTAGTGGAATTAGCATGGATATTGTATTGTGGGAGTATTGCAATAATTGTTCTGAGCAAGAATAACCATCTTATTGACTTCAGTTTACGTCAAGTAGGCATGAATCGACTTACTTTGACCGAAAAAGGCATAATATGAATGACCTCCCTAGAATGAGCGTTAATGAATGACATTGTTGAAAGTAAAAGTCTGAAGAGAATAGAAAATGTAAAATGACAACCAAACTAAGAGAATGGAAGTTGAATGCCTTTATTGATGAAGTAATGTAAAATTGCAAAAATTTCCTAAAATTTCTAACGGTAAAACTTGCGAAGGTGGTAAGCATTCCATGGCTTCTCTATTATTCTTCCGAAATAGTCACGGGAGGAAATATGACCCCTTAGATCTTGGGCGATCTATGATGTAGGGTCCTTGCCAATTTTCCCCAAACTTTCCTGATTTTATAAGCTTTGGGTTTCTCTGAGAGAACCCGTCTTGAGAACAAAAGACTTAGGGCGGATCTTTTTGTCGTAGTTCCGTTTCATGTCGGCTTGATACTTAATAAAAGCTTTTGTAGTTCCTCGAGAGCGAACCTCATCAATAAGAGCTTTTGGTGAGCCAAAGTAGTGTCATTGGAACTGTTTCAACCCTTGGCCGACGAGATGTATTGGAAATCAGTTACGTAGGTAAAGGCTTTGACACCATATGCAAGGTTAAAAGGTGATAATGTAGTTGAATATTTTGGCGTTGTCTATAAGCTACAAGACAATTTGGTAACTCCTTGACCCAATTTCCTTTGGCGCCCGATCAAACGCCTCTTTAGGTTGGCCAAAATCACCTTATTGATGGCCCGGCCTGCCCATTGGCTTCTTGGATGATAAGGTCGGGAGAAGTTATGCCATATCTTCAAATTAGCCGCAAGCGGGCAATTTAAATTCGATCGAATTGTTTACCATTATCTTATACAAGTGCGGGGATGCCAAAAACGACAAACAATATTTCTCCACAAAAACATTTTGACATTGGAAGCATGGATTTGGACCAAAGGCTTTGCTTCTACCCACTTGGTAAAATGTCGGTTGCCACAAGAAGGAATCGTATACTACACGGAGCTTTAGGTAAAGGGCCAATAATGTCTAAACCCCATTTGGCAAATGGCCATGGGCTTAGCATGGGATGCAACTTCGATAACGGGGAGTTTACTCATATTGTCGTGCTTTTGGCATGGCTCACACCTCTCGGATAGGTGTTTTGCATCCTTTTGCATCTCGGCCACCAATAGCCACGTGTCATAGCCTTATGAGCTAAACTTAAGCCCCTTGGGTGGCTTCGCGTAAGCCGGAGTGAATCTCTTCCAAAACTTGAAGTCCTTCTGTTTTGAGAGGCATCGCATGACATAGGGTTTAAGTCACGAGCCTTTCGCGATATAAGTGGAAACTTCCAAATCAATGAGATATCACCAAAAACTTCCATGCATCGCGTTTGATTCTTTCAGCGAGTTTTGGTTCTGGCGGAAGTGAAGAAACTTGCAAGTAGTGGATATAAGGGAGACACCAATCTTGTGCATCGGAGATCATCACTAGCTCTGATAGTATCATATCGGGAACTTCAGGACTATCATCTGCTTCATGTACCAACTCACTATCTGTTTCGGGAGCGAATTCAGGAGGAACAAATGGATCTACAGATTCTAATGGAAGATCCAAAATATGGTCATCTTGTGAATTTTCCATCTCCCTTTTCCACTTCCGAGTTATGATTGGTGCGATTATACGTGGGTCGTATTTTGCTATTGCGTACAAGCAAAACAAGTAATTGCTTTCATGTACATACAAGTCATGCAATTCTTTTTCGGTAAAGTCAATGCTTGGCTCTTTCTGGAACTCCACAGTGATATGTCTTGACTCTTCGCTTTTAACGGCGGCTGAGAGATAAGCCAATGAATCAGCATGACGTATGTCATTTCGGGGTCTTTGAGTGATAGAGATGCTATCAAATTGTCTAGCAAGGCTATGTATCAAACCAAGATAAGCCGCCATACGGTCATCTCTTGCTTCAAAAGACCCGCCAAACTGATTGGCCACAAGGCTAGAATCCGTGTATAACTGGAGCTTTCGCGCCCCCAATTTCAAAGCTGTTCTCAAGGCACAAACGACAGCCTCATACTCGGCTTCGTTATTTGAAGCGGCGAAGCCAAGTCGCACAGATTTCTCAATCTTCTCTCCGTCGGGTTTAACAAAAACGCATCCAATTCCAGACCCAGATTTATTATGGGAGCCATCTGAATAAACAATCCATAGGTCAATGGGATTAGGAATTACGTTTGCAAGTTGGTCTTCATCGCCCCTAGTTATTGGTGGCAGAATGTCTTCCATAGATTCTTCTTGGCGCAAGAAATCGTCAATAGGAGAATCATCAATCGGAAAATTAGCTATCAAAGAAGCTAGAGCATGTCCTTTTTCAGCATGCGACTTTCAAAGACAAATGCTATATGCACTAAGATAACTTTCCCATTATTCGCTCTGCTTGATTCCCTTGCATTCTGAAAGATCTTGCGTAAAGGGATACTTTCGGTATAAACTCGACCAACCTCCACCCGAAGTATGGTTTTAACCGACGAGCGGCATGAACCAATGCAAGTGCCATTTTTCCATCTTTGAATAACGAGACTTAGCTCCGGTTAACATCTTACGATAAAAAGACGGTCTACCATCATCGACGAAAAAAACACTAACGGCTTGAGTTGTAGGCTGCTAGGTACATGCCAATCGGTTGACCGTTGAAGGACTTGTCAATATAGGAGGGCCGACCAAGTATTTCTTCAGTTGTTGCAATGCCATCTCACAATCAATGTTCCAAGTTGCGCCCCCTTTAAAGTCCGGAAGAAGGGATGACAACGATCGAATATTTAGAAATAAATCTATGAAGAAGCGGCAAAGCCGACCGATGCCGTTGAATTTCCTTCTTATTTTTTGGTGATGACATATCAATAACGGCACGTATCTGATCAGGATTAGCCTCAATACCTCTACGAGTCATGAGGTATCCCAGAAATTTTCCAGAAAAGAGGCTAAAAGAACATTTGGCGGGATTGAATCTCATGTTATACTTGTTAAGCCTATCAAAAACAAGTTGAAGATCGGAAAGATGATCACCAGTAAGCTTCGATTTAACGACTATATCATCAATATAAGCCTCCATTATTATCCCCAGCAGATCGGAAAAAATTGTATTGACAAGCTTTTGGTAGGTTGCACCGGCATTTTTCAGACCAAAAGGCATAACAGTATAGCGTAACAGAAAATGCCTTGGTCGGTAATGAAAGCGGTGAACTCTTGGTCATCAACATTCAAAGAGATCTGGTAGTACCCTGAAGAAGCATCCATGAAAGATAGGCGTTGGAATCCCGAAGTGGCATCCACTAGTTCGGAAATTAAACCCCCAATGGATCACGGATGAATCGGACAAAAGCTGCGTTAAGGTTTGTAAAGTCAATACAAATTCTGATTTGTCCGTTCTTTTTTAGGCACTCGCGACGACATTAGCAAACCATTTTGGGTAAAGTAACTTCGTCGGATAAAGTTAACCGCAAGTAGCTTATCAATCTCCTCTTTAACTTTGATCTTCCGATTAGGTGCCATTCTTCTTGGTTTTTGGCGAACTGGCCTGAAACTTGGATCAATGTCAAGTTTATGACAGGCAACAGAAGGGTCTATTCCCAAAATTTCCTCAATTTTCCAGCGAAGATACTTTATTTATTTGAACAGGAAACTAACTCTTTTGTTCTACTTCGGTCGAAAGTTCGTGCGGAAATAAAAGTGGTTTCTTCTGCTGAATCTCCTACTTGCACTTCCAAAAGTCGATCCACTGTAGGCGGCCCTTGCACATGAGCCTCAATATTATAGATGGAGGGCACGCCGCTTGGTAACTGTAACTTGGGCAGGGCACTTGCAAGGATCGTATTACCTCGAACTTCATATTTTTTATAGTCATCCATTGCTTTGTCATGACAGAATGGGCGGATACCAGTCACTACTGAACCTTGCAAATATGCCCGAGAGAATGGGAACTTGACACAGATGAAATGTGGAGACTACAGCCCCCATGGAATGTATCCAATCTCTGCCCAAAATTGCGTTATAGTGGGATCGACAGTCCATCAATAAGAAATCGAGCTCAACTTCTTTGTTCATTAATTTGATTGGTAAGGTAATTCTTCCAACCGAAGATGTTGTTCCATCAAAACTGATGATAGGATTGTCTTCGGCGATGATCATACCCTCGCGAAGTTGCATATGAGAATAACATCCACTGAAAATGGCCGCCGGAGGTGGCCCCTGTGTTGATCATTACCCGTTGAACCGCGAGAAGCACCTATAGACACCACGAAATTATAAGCTGCGTCATAGTGAGGGTGATATACACCAAGGAGATCATCATCGATGAATCGGAGGGATCTTCTTGAAGTCTCGGTGCGGATTCCTTTGACAAAATCGACTTTGTTGATCTGGTTAAATTCACCAACATAACTAACTTTCAAACGCTTTTGATTCTTACTCGACTTTTGGAAAGAGACTCAACATGAGAATGGGAAACATTAATGACATGCTCATAAGTTGCGACAAAGAATCACTGTTGAGAATTTTTAATAAGATATTCATTTAAAAGTCCTTTCTCCACTAATTTCTGAATCCGACCCCGGAGAGAGCGACAAAGTTCTGTCTCATGGCCATAGTCATTATGGAATTTACACCACAAAGCTTTGTCCCTTGTCGCTTTGGTATCGTCTGAAAGTGGATAAGGCGGGGAAAGAAGATTCCCACTTTTCAACTTCTCATATATAACAGAGTACTTGGCATTGAGCGGGGTCAATTTTAGCTCAGGTAGAGTTTTTCCATCACGATTGAAATTGACTTGCTTCTGATTGTCATTCTTTCCATCGTTATGTTGTTGATTTGACTGTCCTTGCTTCGGCTTAAAATTCTTGCTGTCAGAAAAATCTTTACTCCAAATATCTTTGTCTCTTGCTGCTTTCGCCGATAGGTTCTCCTCGATACAGATGTGTTGTTCAGCCCTAACATACAGATCATATCGAGTTTTAGGGACATCTTTAATTAGAGAGTGGTAAAGATCCCTTACAATGAAGTTCGAACTTCTGTCTCTTTCATAATATAATGCTTCTTTAAAGGCGAAAAGAAGCATCCCATCAGAAACTTCTGGAACATCTGCTGCTGTATTTCGGAACCTAGTAACAAAAGTACGTAACTTCTCGTCATGTTGTTGCTTGATGTTCAGAAGTGAGTCGACATCCTTTGGCGTCTTGCAATTGTGGCGGAAACGATTAACAAACTGATTTTCTAGTTCATTGAATTGGTGAATTGATCTTGAAGGCAACTCACTAAACCAAATAACGCGACTTCTCCCTTTAGAGTCGATGGAAAGAGCTTACATATGAGCGGATCATCTCCACCCCATAACACCAACTTATTTTTGAACGATAGAACATGCAAGCCAGGATCTCCTTCCGACTCATCATAAAGTTCAAAATCGGGTTGTTTGAAGTCGGGATGGTGGTAAGCTTCTTGAATGTCGGCCGAAAACTTATCAAATGCGCCATCATTGGTATCAAAGTTTTTCGTTCTTACATCCCTTGACTCTCTATCGTTAAGTTCTTTTGCAATCAACTCTTTCAGCTGTTGTTACATTAGAGTTAAAGTATTGGCTCGAACAATTTGGGCGCCCCGGTCATGCCCATGTGGAGCGGGATACCTTCCATTATCTCTTATTGGAGTTAGAGATCTTTGGCGGTACCCACGATCGACTCGACCGGTGATTGTCTTTGTCTATCCACTCGTAACCCGACTGTCTAGGCGGTAGTCACCCTTGGCCGGGTGGTCGGAATAATTATACCACTTCTCCATGTTTTGTTGCTCTTGTCTGGGATGCCCGCCTTCCCAGTCGTGTCGGACATATCTCGGATGGCGGTCTTCCCTGAAATTGCTTCTCAGAGGTAAATCTTCCCTTTGAGATCGGACATGTCTAGGGTAGTAGTTATCCCTGCCAATCCGATTCTCCCCATAAGTACGGGTAATAGGGTCATTACTCCTAGAGCGTGCACTGGTTGATTGTGCTTGAGAAATAGCACGTTGCTGAGGACGACGAAGTGGATCGTCAAGACGGTCCCATACACTGGAATGGCCTGCATCCCTTCGTGGTCGCCTTGATGTTGTTGAATTTGCAACATCGTCCACCGGCCTTTGCCTCTTTGCCAGCTTCCTTCTCAAGTTCCTATTTAAAATTTTGACTCGTCGTAACTCCCGCTCAATCGTATTAGGGGTGAATTGGCTGTTACTATCACCTTTTCCGCTAGTTGGCGTGAGAGTAATGTCCACGTTCATATCCATGTCAACTGAAGGATTGACATGGACAGACGGCGGACCGCATGGAGGATTACTGACTTGACGATTTTCTTGTTGCAAAGCTGTTAGGGTTGGTGCCGGCGGTTGTATGGCCTTTTGCGATGGCGGAGGCGGAGGCGGTTGCGCTGCTACAGTCGGATGTTGAGAATTGATCCTACCACTAGGATCAACTTGATTGTTCAATGGTTCTTGCATTAGCAGATTTGAATTTCGAGGGTTGCGAGTATTATTAGCAGGAGGAATATGTCGACTATTTGGTCTGCTTCTTGTGCTTACCATCTTGATTGTTTCACGTGATAATGAATTCTCTATTCCCCACAGACGGCGCCAATTATGTTTCGGCAATAAACTGCTTCAACACAACGAGAGCAATGGTAAAGAACGCACTAAGAAACAGAGGAATTTGATGTTGGGGGAGATGAAACTGAACCAAATAATGGCTGCCTACGTACCCAAGATCTATTCTCTAGGGATCAAGTTTCCACGTAGTTCCTTATGAAAAATAATGTGGTATTTATATAGGTAGAGTAGAGAGTCCTTGTAGCTCAAGTAATCTTGTTGCTTGAGTAATTGTGATAGAATACAACTGTCAACTGATAATTATCTCTTTGATAAGAAATGAATCTGGACATAAATCAATGTACATTAGTGGCAAGTCATGTGGCTAAGGTTCAGCCTTAGACACATGAGTTAATGGGCTTATACATTGATCCATGATATTGTGAATTGGGCTTTAGCCCTGTTGATTAAATGAATAAAATAGAGACCCCTACTAATGGACGTTTGCCACGTAGGTGGGGGTCGAAACAAAAAACAAGCGAAAAAAGGTACACATTGGGGTAACACTGATTCTTCTAGGTCATCTAAGGATAATGTTACAAAAGCTACGTCTATTTTTGAGGTAAAACCCGATCCCGAGTTGAAAAAGCTGATAGAAACCCTCACTAAAAAAGTAGATGCTCTTGCAGTTCAAGTAAACGATCAACTTCCATAACAGGCCATGAACGTTAACACTTCCCCATGTGTTCTATGTCTTAGTCCAGACCATCTCGATGCTTATTGTCCCTTGTTACATGCTACCCCTACCCAAACACCGGAGGAGGCATGTGCATTCAACATTCCTAATGCACCATGGAGACAACATCCAAATTTAAACTTGGCCCGAAGTAACCAACAAATGGCTCCTCCAGGTTTCACCAATCCACCTGTTCAACCAATCAACAATTTTATTCCATACCGCCAAGGAAATAATCAGCAATACCAACAAAGTCAAAATCAATTTCAAAGTAATTCAAATGCTAACTATCAAAACAACGCGGCCTTATTCCAAATTAATCCAAATTCGGCTATAATCAACAACTTCTCAAAGAATAATCGTGAACTAGTAACTGTTGCACAACCTATGCCTCTTCTTGCTACTGGGGACAAGCGAGGCGTTCTTCGCTTACATGAACCAACAATCACAAATCTAACGTCTATCCAACAATCGCTTCAACAATTAAGCAAGAAGACAAGAGCCGAAAAGGTTTTCTGGCCAAGCAGTTCTGAACCCTAAGCCAGCAAACACTGCCTTTGAACTCACCAATATACCTGGTACAAGTACTCCAACCCAAGGTGAGGTGAATGCAATCACTACTCTTCGATTTGGGAAAACCGTTGACAATCAAATCCGTATGCTAGATGATCAAACAAAAGATACCGGAGGTTCCAAGGAATCTGTTTCAGATAATGAACTTACGATGGAAACACCAAGTTCAACAATGTCACAATCTAAAAAATTGGGAAACGAAAAAGTGGACCCTTATGCCAAATTCCGCCCTAAGGCACCATTTCCTGCCCGTTTGGCAAAGAATAAACCGGATGAAAACTTTGATGAAATTAGGGAAACCTTTAAAAATTTGACAATAAACTTACCTTTTCTCGATGCCTAAAAAGCAATTACCAAAACATGCAAATTTTTTTGAAAGACATGTGCACCACAAAAAGAAGAACAAATGTGCCTCAACGGGGCTTTCCTTCTTGAGCAGGTTTACGTCCATCACTAAATACAATGGTATAGTAAAATACAAGGACCCCTAGACCAACAGTTCCATGCACATTAGGTGATAAGTATACGGCTACGACATTACTAGACATAGGAGCTAGTGTGAACTTACTTCCTTATTACTTATTCAAACAACTAGGTATACATGAGCTTAAACCTACCACGATGATTTTACAATTAGCTGATCGATCCATTAAGCATCCAAAAGGCATTGTGGAAAATGTCCTTGTAAAAGTCCAAGATTTCTTTTATCCCGTATATTTTGTCATTTTGGATACAGAAGTTGCCTGTGACTCCATTCCTATCATATTAGGGCGTCCATTCCTCGCAACTGCTAATGCGCTCATAAACTGTAGGGATGGGTCCATGACCATGTCTTTCGGAAATCTTTCGGTCGAGGTTAATGTGTTCAAGTTGATGAAACAAATTCCAGAGAATGATATTGATGGTGAGATTAACATGATTGACACCCTCGCATAAGAATATTTCACAAACTCTTTTCCCCGAAGATGAAGTACACCAATTCCATTCTTTTGGCGGTTCGAATTTGATGTTGATGATTATTCAAAAGAGGTACATGAGTTTTAGAATCAATACCACCAATTGACTCTACTACCGTCCTATCAAGCGACTTGGGCCGAACATAAATCTTTTTCTCCGTGGAAGGCGACTTTCCTCAAGAATCTTTAATACCCACTCCTCCACCCTGACTTAAAGCCTATTCCTTCGGACTTAAAATCGTACAATTAGATCCAGATGGTAGTCACCCAATTATCATATCATCACAATTGATGGCGATCGGGAATCACGTTTAATTAAGGTCATTCAAGAACACCGTTATGCTATTGGATGGTCTCGATGACATTAAAGGCATTGACCTAATGTGTGCACTTATCGCATACATCTTGAAGAAAATGCCAAGACATCACGAATCGCAAAGCGTCGTCTAAATCCAACCATGAAGGATGTGGTAATGCGGGAAGAAATTTTAAGGTTACTTGATGCAGGTATTATTTACCCCATCTCAGATAGTGTTTGGGTAAGTCCAGTCCATGTTGTTCCCAAGAAGTTTGGAATTACAGTTGTGCGAAATGATAAAGATGAATGCATATCCACTCGCATTCCAGTGAAGTGGCGAATATGCATTGACTATCGAAAACTTAATGTAGTCACTCGTAAGGATCATTTTCCACTCCTATTCATTGACCAGATGCTTGAACGGTTAGCGGGTTATGCATTTTACTGTTTTCTTGATGGCTATTCAGGATATTTTCAAATCGTCATAAATCCTGTTGACCAAGAAAAAACAACGTTCACCTGCCTTTTTGGTACTTTTGTATATAAACGAATGCCATTTGGCCTTTGCAATGCACCTGGTACATTCCAACGCTGTATGCTTCATATCTTCAGTGATATGGTTGAACGTTTTATAGAAGTCCTCATGGACGATTTCTCATTATATGGTAATTCTTTTGATAACTGTTTATCAAATCTTGAAAAGGTTTTAGTACATTGTGAAGAGAAAAATCTCGTTCTTAATTGGGAAAAATGCCATTTTATGGTTACAAAAGGAATAGTACTAGGTCATATTATTTCAAAGGACGGAATCGAAGTCGATAAAGCAAAGATTGAAAAAATTGCTTTCTTGCCTATACCAACTTCAATTCGCGAAATACGTGCATTTTTAGGACATGCAGGGTTCTATAGGAGATTTATTCAAGATTTCCCAAAGGTTGCCCGACCTTTAACAAATCTCTTACTTAAAGATGCCGTATTTGACTTCACTTTCGATTGCAAACAAGCTTTTGAGACCTTAAAGTCCATACGACTACACTCGATAATTCAACCACCTGATTGGTCTAAACCTTTTGAATTAATGTGTGACGCGAGTGACTACGCTATTGGAGCTGTCTTAGGGCAACGCAGAGAGAACAAGCCAATTGTCATTTACTATGCTAGTAAAACTCTTAATGGCGCTCAACGTAACTATACCACCACTAAAAAGAATTTCTAGCGGTTGTATATGCCCACGGATAAGTTTAGTCCTTACCTAGTTGGTTTATTCTACAATAGTCTACACTGACCATGCGGCTACTGCGTTATCTATTAGCAAAGAAAGATGCCAAATGAGGTTGATCCGATGGATCCTCCCTTTGCAAGAGTTTACTCTAGAAATTAGAGATAAAAAGGTTGCGAAGAACGGTAGCGGCGGACCATTTATCACGACACATTAATGATGTCAATAATGAGGCCGAACCAATCTGCGATTCATTTCCAGATGAACATTTGTATTCCGTTTTTTCATCACCTTGGTATGCTGATATAGTAAACTACCTAGTTAATGAGGAGGTCCCTTCATCTTGGACTCGAACGGACTAGAAGAAGTTCTTATCCACTGTGAAATTTTATTTTTGGAATGATCCCTACCTCTTCAAGTATTGTTCTGACCAACTGATACGCCGTTGCATTCCCGACTGGGAACATAATGACGTGTTATCTTTTTGACATGAACAATCTTGTGGTGGTCATTTTAGTGGTAAGAAAACTGCAGCCAAGGTCCTACAATGTGGATTTTATTGGCCAATGCTGTTTAAAGATGCACACGAGCATTGCAAAGCATGCAACCGCGGCTGTCGGCCAGACTAGGACGCATTACTCAATGTAATATGATGCCCTTAAATCCAATTTTAATTGTAGAAATTTTTGATGTATGGGGCATTGACTTTATGGGTCCTTTTCCAAATAGTCATGGCTTCCTATACATACTAGTAGCTGTTGACTATGTGTCAAAATGGATTGAAGCGTTGGCATGTCGTGTGAATGATCATAAAACGGTTGTATTTTTCGTAAAGGAACATATTTTCTCTCGATTTGGCGTTCCCAAAGCTATAATTAGCGATGGGGGAAAACATTTATGTAATAAATTTTTTGAATCATTAGTAAAGAAATATGGAGTTACTCACAAAGTGGCAACTCCGTATCATCCTCAGACCAGTGGCCAAGTAGAAGTCTCTAATAGAGAGATTAAATCAATTTTAGAAAAGACAGTTAATCCATCTAGAAAAGACTGGTCTCTTCGATTATCTGATGCCTTGTGGGCATATAGAACAACTTTTAAGACACCTATAGGCATGTCCCCTTACCGCCTCGTTTTTGGTAAACCTTGTCATCTTCCAGTTGAACTCGAGCATCGTGCTCTATGGGCTATCAAAAGCCTAAATTATAATACCGATGCGGCAGGCGAGAAGTGAAAATTGCAGTTAAATGAGCTTGAAAAGATTCGGAGTGATGCCTATGATCTCTCGAAATACTATAAAGCCAACATGAAAAGTGTGCATGATAACCACATATTAAGAAAAGAATTCAAAATTGGTCAAAAAGTTTTGTTGTACAACTCGAAATTACACATTTTTCCAGGAAAACTAAAAACTCGATGGTCTGGTCCTTTCACTGTCTCTGCTGTCACCCCTTATGGGGCTATCTCTTTGAAAAATGTAAACGATGACAGCAAATTTCAAGTAAATGGCCAACGCCTTAAACATTTTCATGAGTTGCGTTCTCCAGATGTCGAAAAGACTCTTCTCAAAGATCCAGTTTACACAGACTAAAGATTCGCTGGTGTATTTATTTCCAGGTGTTTAAAACAAGGAAAGTACACCATTAGGGTAGCCGGGCCCTCTTCTATTTTCTTCTCTCAAAACTCCTAGAGTGTGTGGTTGCAAGTGCAGGAACCTTAGTCCACAAAAACTATATTTTAGAACTGAGTATAAATGTCTTCTGTTCATCGAGCAAACGTGCCTTCTGGTAAACAATGGGTACCAAAAATTTCCCAGCCTTCCTTCTCTTCCTTTTTCTATTCTCTTCCTCACGAACTCCAGCTCATCATTTGGGGTAAATCTCACCCATCTCGAATAGGTAATGGTCGCAATACTTTTGCTCGAAAGCGACGTGCGCAAAAGATGGGGTGGTGTATGAATTGTCAAACACCTTTCTGTCCAGGTCTTGATTTACTATCCGATATGAGCCGGTATAAGGTATATTATTGTCTGACACCAGCTCAGCAGGATAAACTTCGTCATCGTCCCGTTGCTCCCATAGGGTGGGATTCGTCTTGAGGATCTGACATTAAAAGACTCACATTCGTCTTGAGGATCTGACGTTAAAAGACTCCACATGTATATACTTGTGTATTTTATTTTCACATTTGCATTGTGCACAAAGAGAGTCGTGATGAACAACATCGGATAGTCCCACGTTCGCACAGGTAATGGATTTAACCATGCCAACCCCGAATAGTTTTCTATTTGATGACAGTTCGGGGAGGTTTGAGGCTATACCATATGTACTAAGGGTAATATTATTATTAGACCATTGCACATTGGTCAGGGATGGTACCGTCCTGAACCCTAGGCCCCCAAAACATAAAGGTTAAGCTACAGTCTGACTGGATTGGGTTCGCCCCAAAGCCGACATGACAGTTGCCTGATTTTACTATAATGATTTTCTTCTTGTAGTCCAGTGTTGTTGTCACGTTCTTTTGTATAATGACACATACATCTTCCCTTGTACATTGCCACGTTCATCTCCACTTGTACATTTGTATATATAAAAATAAATAAATAAATAAAAAGGGTTGAAGGTGCCTTCTTCATATTCCAGTGGATGGCATTTTTAATGCCGATCATTTTAGCATTCGATTCGTTTAATTTGGAATTGAAACGAATCGAAATTCCGCGTTTGAAATTTTGGGACATAAGGGAAATTTCCGGAATTCACGGGATCCTCATTCTTCACTTGTACTCCAGCCTTCCAAAATGCATCACATAAAATATCCTTGACATGATCATGTCGCTATTTGAAACCTGGAAAATGTATACAATGTGTTGTCAATGATACTCCGTGCATGAATGTTGAAGAAAAGATGTAAAAACTATTGCGTACATATTATATTAAGTTTCAAAGAAAAAATCCTAATTCGAATACTAGTGTGAGATTTCTAGATAATTTTCATCATAGAAAAGGAAACAAGACTTTGTCACTAAGTACACTTATTCATAAAGAAGCTATATACAACCTAAAAACTGCGTAAATTTTGCTTCAAGTTCTTACCACCCCCAAACAGAAGGATGCTTTCTCCTCAAAATGTCAAGAGAGGAAGAAAAAAATACAATGAAGCTTGAGAAAAAGCTCGACCAACAACTAGCGAAAAAAAGTGTGTCGAAAGCACAATATGCAACATGTCAAAAAAGTTAAAAATATCACACCAATCAATGAAAACAAACAAATATCACACAATAGGAAAGAGATAGCACACCAAATGAGACATGTGCTTTTCTCTGGACACTCCTACGTAGTATGTACGTAAAAAGTTAATTTTTTCAAGATGGGTTTTTTAACTTTAGATTTCTTAGACGAAGATCGTGGCTTTGTAATGAGGTAGAACATCTAGAAGAATGTTTCACAAGGTAGTTAGACCAACACGTATATTCTGAATTGATGGCACTTACTTCAATAGTGGAAGCTGTTTAGAGCTTATAGAGTATTGCACGCGACTGTATTTGAGCAGAATAAGTTCAGTTAGCTTTGCTTTTGTGAGATTTTCATTTGTTTTATTTTTTTTTTTTTTTTTTTTAATTTACAAAAAAAAAAGATGATCTACAAAAAAAAAATGATTTTTTTTTTTTTATTAATAGTTTTTTTTTGTAGTATATACTCTTTGAAAAAAACAAAAATGTTGTTGCTTTTGTTGTTGTTATTTTTTTATTTTTTTTATTTATTGTATATACTCTTCGAATAAAAGTTTTTTTTATTTTTTTATTTTTTTAGTATATACTCTTCGAATAAAATAAAATGTTGATGTTGTTGTTGTTGTTGTTGTTGTTTTTTAAGTGGAAATTTTATGGATAATGATAATGAGTTTTACAAATAATTAGGACAAGTGTGTAACAAGCTGTGACGCAAGTTCTTTCTGAACGACAAATCCTAACCTCCTGAATACAAACTCGTTAGAACCAGCTGTCATTAGGTTGCAGTCCATAACTTTCTGCAATCACTTAAGGAGCTTAACAGATTGTTGTGCCAAGAAACCAAAAGTGTCGAAACCAAACGGTATGAAACAATGCTGGTTAGCTTTACATGTCTCCTCGTGTTTCCAAATCTTCCTTGCTGCTGCTCTATTAGCTGCTTCTAGCAACTCAAATTCTCCATTCCCAAGCCCTACCAACGGAGAGGCTCGGTTACATCAAAACACGCATGTCTCCCCTCAAACCAAGCGTAGATCAATACATCCACGGGCGAAGTGTTAATCTTCCCCATTCGGATCGATGAAAAAATTCACAGGAGCCTCTTTCTTCACTTGTACTCCATCCTTCCAAAATGCATCACATAAAATATCCTTGACATGATCATGTCGGTATTTGAAACCTGGAAAATGTATACAATGTGTTGTCATTGATACTCCGTGCATGAATGTTGAAGAAAAGATGCAAAAACTATTGCGTACATATTAGATTAAGTTTCTAAGAAGAAATCCTAATTCGAATACTAGTGGGAGATTTCTAGATAATTTTCATCATAGAAAAGGAAATAAGACTTTGTCACTAAGTACACTTATTCATAAAGAAGCTATATACAACCTAAAAACTGCGTAAATTTTGCTTCAAGTTCTTACCACCCTCAAACAGAAGGATGCTTTCTCCTAAAAATGTCAAGAGATGAAGAAAGAAAATACCTGTAAAGGTTGAGAAAAAATTCAGCCAACACTGCGGCGAAAAGTTAAAAATATCACACCAATCAATTAAAACAAACAAATATCACACAGTAGGAAAGAGATAGCACACCAAATGAGACATGTGCTTTTGTTTGGACACTCCTACGTGGTATGTACGTTAAAAGTTAATTTTTTCAAGAAAAGTTTTTTAACTTCAAATTTCCTAAACGAAAATCGTGGCTTTGTAATGAGGTAGAACATATGGAAGAATGTTTCATAAGGTAATTAGACCAACACGTGTATTCTGAATTGATGGCGCAAACTTCAATTGTGCAAGCTGTTTCGAGCTTATAGAGTATTGCACGAAAATATATTTGAGCAGAATAAGTTCAGTTAGCTTTGCTTTTGTGAGATTTTGATTTGTTTTATTTTTAAAGGATTGTTTCTGTTTTGTAGTGGATAATCTACGAAAAAAAGAAAATGATGATTTTTTTTTTTTTTTTTTTTTTAAAATTCATTTTTATAGTTTTTTTTTGTACTATATACTCTTCTAATAAAAGGAAATGTTGTTGTTTTTGTTGTTGTTATTTTCTATTTTTTATTTATAGTATATACTCTTCGAATAAAAGAATTATTATTATTATTATTTTTTTGTAGTATATCCTCTTCGAATAAAAACAAATGTTGTTGTTGTTGTTGTTGTTGTTGTTTTTTAAGTTGAAATTTTATGGATAATGATAACGAGTTTTACAAATAATTAGGACAGGCGTGTAACAAGCCGTGACGCAACTCCTTTATGAACGGCAAATCCTATCCTCCTAAATTCAAACTCGTTAGAACCAGCTATCAATAGGTTGCAGTTCATAACTTTCTGCAATCACTTAAGTAGCTTAACAGATAGTTGTGCTAAGAAACCAAAAGTGTCGAAACCGAACGGAATGAAACAATGCTGGTTAGCTTTACAAGCCTCCTTGTGTTTCCAAATCTTCCCTGCTGCTGCTCTATTAGCTGCTTCTCCCAACTCAAATACTCCATTCCCAAGCCTACCAATGGATGGAGGCTCGGTTACATCAAAACACGCGTGTCTCCCCTCAAACCAAGCTGTAGATCAATACATCCACAGGCCAAAGTGTTAATCTTCCCCTATTCGGATCAGTGAAAAAATTCACAGGAGCCTCTTTTTTCACTTGTACTCCAGCCTTCCAAAATGCATCACAGAAAATATCCTTGACATGATCATGTCGGTATTTGAAACCTGGAAAATATATACAATGTGTTGTCAATGATACTCCGTGCATTAATATTGAAGAAAATATGTTAAAACTATTGCGTACATATTATATTAAGTTTCTAAGAAGAAATCCTAATTCGAATACTAGTGTGAGAATTCTAGATAATTTTCATCATAGTAAAGGAAACAAGACTTTGTCACTAAGTACACTTATTCATAAAGAAGCTATATACAACCTAAAAACTGCGTAAATTTTGCTTTAAGTTCTTACCATCCCCAAACAGAAGGATGCGTTCTCCTTAAAATGTCAAGAGATGAAGAAAGAAAAATACCTGTGAAGCTTGAAAAAAAATTCAGCCAACACTGCGGCGAAAAGTGTGTCGAGCACAATATACAACATATCAAAAGAAAGTTAAAAATATCATACCAATCAATGAAAACAAACAAATATCACACAATAGGAAAGGGATAGCACACTAAATGAGACATGTGCTTTTGTCTATACACTCCTACGTGCTATATACGTGAAAAGTTAATTTCTTCAAGATGGGTTTTTTAACTTCAGATTTCCTAGACGAAGATCGTGGCTTTGTAATGAGGTAGAACATATGGAAGAATGTTTCACAAGGTAGTTAGACTAACACGTATATTCTGAATTGATGGCGCTGACTTCAATTGTGGAAGCTGTTTGGAGCTTATAGAGTATTGCACGCGACTGTATTTGAACATAATAATTTCAGTTAGCATTGCTTTTGTGAGACTTTGATTTGTTTTATTTTTAAAGGTTTTATTTTTTTTTTAATTTTTTTGTAGTGGATAATCTACGAAAAAAAGAAAATGATGATGATTTTTTTTTTTATATTTTTTGTCGTATATACTCTTCGAAAAAAAGTAAATGTTGCTGTTTTTGTTGTTGTTATTTTTTATTTTTTTATTTATAGTATATACTCTTCTAATAAAAGATTTTTTTTTGTAGTATATACTCTTCGAATAAAAGAAAATGTTGTTGTTGTTGTTGTTGTTGTTGTTGTTGTTGTTGTTTTTTAAGTGGAAATTTTATGGAAAATGATAACTAGTTTTACAAATAATTAGGACAAGCGTGTAACAAGCTGTGACGCAAGTCCTTTGTGAACGGCAAATCCTATCCTCCTGAATACAAACTCATTAGAACTAGCTGTCATTAGGTTGCAGTCCATAACTTTCTGCAATCACTGAAGGAGCTTAACAGATTGTTGTGCCAAGAAACCAAAAGTGTCAAAGCCGAACGGTATGAAACGATACTGGTTAGCTTTACAAGCCTCCTCGAGTTTCCAAATTTTCCCTGCTGTTGCTCCATTAGCTGCTTCTCCCAACTCAAATACTCCATTCCCAAGCCCTACCAATGGAGAGGCTCAAGTTACATCAAAACACGCATGTCTCCCCTCAAACCAACTGTAGATCAATACATCCACAGGCCGAAGTGTTAATCTTCCCCCATTCGGATCAGTGAAAAAATTCACGGGAGCCTCTTTCTTCACTTGTACTCCTTCCTTCCAAAATGCATCACATAAAATATTATTGACATGATCATGTCTGTATTTGAAACCTGGAAAATGTATACAATGTGTTGTCAATGATACTCCGTGCATGAATGTTGTAGAAAAGATGTAAAAACTATTGCTCACATATTATATTAAGTTTCTAAGAAGAAATCCTAATTCGAATACTAGTGTGAGACTTCTAGATAATTTTCATCATAGAAAAGGAAACAAGACTTTGTCACTAAGTACACTTATTCATAAAGAAGCTATATACAACCTAAAAGCTGCGTAAATTTTGCTTCAAGTTCTTACCACCCCCAAACGAGGAAGGATGCTTTCTCCTCAAAATGTCAAGATGATGAAGAAAAAATACGTGAAGCTTGAGAATAACCCGATAAACAACTAGCGGGCCCGAAAAGTGTGTCGAGCACAATATGCAACATGTCAAAAGAAAGTTAAAAAGATCACACCAATCAATGAAAACAAACAAATATCACACAATAGGAAAGAGGTAGCACACCAAATGAGACATGTGCTTTTGTCTTGACACTCCTACGTGGTATGTACGTGAAAAGTTAATTTTTTCAAGATGGGTTTTTTAACTTCAGATTTCTTAGATGAAGATTGTGGCTTTGTAATGAGGCAGAACATATGGAAGAATGTTTCACAAGGTAGTTAGAACAACACGTATATTCTGTATTGATGGCGTATACTTCAGTAGTGGAAGCTGTTTGGAGCTTATAGAGTATTACTTGCCTTGTGTATTTGAAGCGAGAATAAGTTCGATTAAGCTTTGCTTTTGTGAGATTTTGATTTGTTTTATTTTTAAAAGGTTTTTTTTTTTGTAGTGGATAATCTACTGGAAAAAAAAAATGATGATGTTTTTTTTTTTTTTTTTTTTTTTTTTTTTTTTTTTTTTTTTTTTATATACACTTGAATAAAAAAAAATGTTGTTGTTTTTTGTTGTTATTTTTTTATTTTTTTTTATTTATAGTATATACTCTTGAATAAAAGATTTTTTTTTTTATATATACTTTGAATAAAAGAAAATTTTGTTGTTGTTGTTGTTGTTGTTGTTGTTGTTTTTTAAGTGGAAATTTTATGGATAATGATAACGAGTTTTACAAATAATTAGGACAAGCGTGTAACAAGCTGTGATGCAAGTCCTTTCTGAACGGCAAATCCTATCCTCTCGAATACAAACTTCGTTAGAACCGGTTTGTCATTAGGTTGCGGTCCATAACTTTCAGCAATCACTTAAGGAGCTTAACAGATTGTTGTGCCAAGAAACCAAAAATGTCGAAACCGAACGGTATGAAACAATGCTGGTTAGCTTTACATGTCTCCTCGTGTTTCCAAATCTTCCTGCTTCTTTGCTCTATTAGTTGCTTCTACCAACTCAAATACTCCATTCCCAAAGCCCTACCAATGGAGGGCTCCAGTTACATCAAAACACGCATGTCTCCCCTCAAACCAACTGTAGATCAATACATCCACATGCCAAAGGGTTAATCTTCCCCCATTCGGATCAGTGAAAAAATTCACGGGAGCCTCTTTTTTCACTTGTACTCCAGCCTTCCAAAATGCATCACAGAAAATATCCTTGACATGATTATGTCGGTATTTGAAACCTGGAAAATGTATACAATGTGTAGTCAATGATACTCCGTGCATTAATGTTTAAGAAAAGATGTTAAAACTATTGCGTACATATTATATTAAGTTTCTAAGAAGAAATCCTAATTCGAATACTAGTGTGAGATTTCTAGATAATTTTCATCATAGAAAAGGAAACAAGACTTTGTCACTAAGTACACTTATTCATAAAGAAGCTATATACAACCTAAAAACTGCGTAAATTTTGCTTCAAGTTCTTACCACCCTCAAACAGAAGGATGCATTCTCCTTAAAATGTCAAGAGATGAAGAAAGAAAATACCTGTGAAGCTTGAGAAAAAATTCAGCCAACACTACGGCGAAAAGTGTGTCAAGCACAATATGCAACATATCAAAAGAAAGTTAAAAATATCATACCAATCAATGAAAACAAACAAATATCGCACAATAGGAAAGGGATGGCACACTAAATGAGACATGTGCTTTTGTCTGGACACTCTTACGTGCTATATACGTGAAAAGTTAATTTTTTCAAGATGGGTTTTTTAACTTCAGATTTCCTAGACGAAGATCGTGGCTTTGTAATGAGGTAGAACATATGGGAAAATGTTTCACAAGGTAGTTAGACCAACACGTATATTCTGAATTGATGGTGTACCAACCAAATAGTGGAAGTCTGTTTGGAGCTTATAGAGTATTACCGCCTTGGATGTATTTGAAGCGAGAATAATTTGATTAGCTTTGCTTTTGTGAGATTTTGATTTGTTTTATTTTTAATGGTTTTATTTTTATTTATTTTTAATTATTTTTGTACTGGATAATCTACGAAAAAAAGAAAATGATGACGGTTTTTTTTTTTTTTTTTTTTTTTTTTTTTTTTTTTTTACAGTTTTTTTGTAGTATATACTCTTCGAAAAAAAGTAAATGTTGGTGTTTTTGTTGTAGTTATTTTTTATTTTTTTATTTATAGTATATACTCTTCTAATAAAAGATTTTTTTTTGTAGTATATACTCTTCGAATAAAAGAAAATGTTGTTGTTGTTGTTGTTGTTGTTGTTGTTGTTTTTTTTTTTTTGTTGAAATTTTATGGATAATGATAACGAGTTTTACAAATAATTAGGACAAGCGTGTAACAAAATTGTGGATAAAGTCCATTTTGAACGGCAAATCCTATCCTCCCGAATACAAACTCATTAGAACCGGTTTGTCATTAGGTTGCGATCATAACTTTCTGCAATCACTTAAGGAGCTTAATAGTTGTTGTGCCAAGAAACCAAAAGTGTCAAAACCGAACGGTATGAAACGATGCTGGTTAGCTTTACAAGCCTCCTCGTGGTTCCAAATCTTCCCTGCTGTCTCTCCATTAGCTGCTTCTCCCAACTCAAATACTCCATTCCCGAAGCCTACGAGCGGAGGGCTCGGTTACATCAAAACACGCATGTCTCCCCTCAAACCAACTGTAGATCAATACATCCACAGGCCAAAGTGTTAATCTTCCCCCATTCGGATCAGTGAAAAAATTCACGGCAGCCTCTTTCTTCGCTTGTACTCCTTCCTTCCAAAATGCATCACATAAAATATTATTGACATGATCATGTCGGTATTTGAAACCTGGAAAATGTATACAATGTGTTGTCAATGATACTCCGTGCATGAATGTTGAAGAAAAGATGTAAAAACTATTGCGTACATATTATATTAAATTTCTAAGAAGAAATCCTAATTCGAATACTAGTGTGAGATTTCTAGATAATTTTCATCATAGAAAATGAAACAAGACTTTGTCACTAAGTACACTTATTCATAAAGAAGCTATATACAACCTAAAAACTGCGTAAATTTTGCTTCAAGTTCTTACCACCCCCAAACAGAAGGATGCTTTCTCCTCAAAATGTCAAGAGATGAAGAAAGAAAATACCTGTGAAGCTTTAGAATAAATTCAGCCAACACTGCGGTGAAAAGTGTGTCGAGCACAATATGCAACATGTCAAAAGAAAGTTTAAAATATCACCCTAATCAATGGAAACAAACAAATATCACACAATAGGAAAGGGATAGCACACCAAATGAGACATGTGCTTTTGTCTTGACTCTCCTACGTGGTATGTACGTGAAAAGTTAATTTTTTAAAGTTGGGTTTTTTAACTTCAGATTTCTTAGATGAAGATCGTGGCTTTGTAATGAGGCAGAACATATGGAAGAGTGTTTCACAAGGTAGTTAGACCAACACGTATATTCAGTATTGATGGCGTATAATTCAGTAGTGGAAGCTGTTTGGAGCTTATAGAGTATTGCACTCGACTGTATTTGAGCAGAATAAGTTCAGTTAACTTTGCTTTTGTGAGATTTTGATTTGTTTTATTTTTAAAAGTTTTTTTTTTTTTTTTGTAGTGGATAATCTACGAAAAAAAGAAAATGATGATTTTTTTTTCTAGTTTTTTTGTAGTATATACACTTCGAATAAAAGAAAATGTTGTTGTTTTTGTTGTTGTTATTTTTTTTTTTTTATTTATAGTATATACTCTTCGAATAAAAGAAAATTTTGTTGTTGTTGTCGTTGTTGTTTTTTAAGTGGAAATTTTATGGATAATGATAACGAGTTTTACAAATAATTAGGACAAGCGTGTAACAAGCTGTGACGCAAGTCCTTTCTGAACGGCAAATCCTATCCTCCTGAATACAAACTCGTTAGAACCGGTTTTGTCATTAGGTTGCGGTCCATAAGTTTTGCAATACCTTAAGGAGCTTAACAGATTGTTGTGCCAAGAAACCAAAAATGTCGAAACCGAACGGTATGAAACAATGCTGGTTAGCTTTACATGTCTCCTCGTGTTTCTAAATCTTCCCTGCTGCTGTTCTATTAGTTGCTTCTAGCAACTCAAATACTCCATTCCCAAAGCCTACTGGGCGGAGGCTCGGTTACATCAAAACACGTGTCTCCCCTCAAACCAGCTGTAGATCAATACATCCACCAGGCCAAAGTGTTAACCTTCCCCGATTGGATCGGTGAAAAAATTCAAGGGAGCCTCTTTTTTCACTTGTACTCCAGCCTTCAAAATGGATCCGCGAGAAAATATCCTTGACATGATCATGTATGGTTATTTGAAACACGGAAAATGTATATACAATGTGTAGTCAATGATACTCCGTGCATTAATGTTTAAGAAAAGATGTTAAAACTATTGCATACATATTATATTAAGTTTCTAAGAAAAATCCCTAATTCAATACTAGTGTGAGATTTCTAGATAATTTTCATCATAGAAAAAGGAAACAAGACTTTGTCACTAAGTACACTTATTGATAAAAATATATACAACCTAAAACTGCGTAAATTTTGCTTCAAGTTCTTACCACCCCCAAACGAAGGATGCTTTCTCCTCAAAAATGTCAAGAGATGAGGAAAGAAAATACATGAAGCTTGAGAATAAATTCAATAACAACTAGCGGTGAAAAGTGTTTTAAAGCACAATATCTGAACATATCAAAAGAAAGTTTAAAATATCACCCAATCAATGGAAACAAACAAATATCACACAATAGGAAAGAGATAGCACACCAAATGAGACATGTGTTTTGTCTTGACTCTCCTACGTGGTATATGCATTGAAAAGTTAATTTTTCAAGATGGGTTTTAACTTGATTTCTTAGATGAAGATCGTGGCTTTGTAATGAGGTAGAACATATGGAAGAATGTTTCACAAGGTAGTTAGACCAACACGTATATTCTGAATTGATGGCGATAATTCATAGTGGAAGTTTGTTTGGAGCTTATAGAGTATTACTTCTTTGTATTTGAAGCGAGAATAAGTTGATTAACTTTGCTTTTGTGAGATTTTGATTTGTTTTATTTTTTTAAGTTTTTTTTTTTTTTTGTAGTGGATAATCTACAAAAAAAAATGATGATTTTTTTTTTTTTTGTTTTTGTAGTATATACACTTGAATAAAAAGAAAATGTTGTTGTTTTTTTGTTGTTTGTTATTTTTTTTTTTTTTTTTATTTAAAAGTAGTATATACTCTTGAATAAAAAGAAAATTTTTGTTGTTGTTGTTGTTGTTGTTCTTTTTAAGTGGAAATTTTATGGATAATGATAACGAGTTTTACAAATAATTAGGACAAGCGTGTAACAAGCTGTGACGCAAGTCCTTTCTGAACGGCAAATCCTATCCTCCGAATACAAACTTCGTTAGAACCAATTTGTCATTAGGTTGCAGTCCATAAGTTTCTGCAATACCTTAAGGAGCTTAACAGATTGATGTGCCAAGAAACCAAAAATGTCGAAACCGAACGGTATGAAACAATGCTGGTTAGCTTTACATGTCTCCTCGTGTTTCCAAATCTTCCCTATTTGCTTTCTCCATTAGTTGCTTCTCCCAACTCAAATACTCCATTCCCAAGCCCTACCAACGGAGAGGCTCCATTTACATCAAAACACGCATGTCTCCCCTCAAACCAACTGTAGATCAATACATCCACAGGCCAAAGTGTTAACCTTCCCCTATTCGGATCGATTGAAAAAATTCAAGGGCCCTCTTTTTTCACTTGTACTCCTTCCTTCCAAAATGGATCATAGAAAATATCCTTGACATGATCATGTCGGTATTTGAAACCTGGAAAATGTATACAATGTGTAGTCAATGATACTCCGTGCATTAATGTTTAAGAAAAGATGTTAAAACTATTGCGTACATATTATATTAAGTTTCTAAGAAAAAATCCTAATTCGAATACTAGTGTGAGATTTCTAGATAATTTTCATCATAGAAAAGGAAACAAGACTTTGTCACTAAGTACACTTATTCATAAAGAAGCTATATACAACCTAAAAACTGCGTAAAATTTGCTTCAAGTTCTTACCACCCCCAAACAGAAGGATGCTTTCTCCTCAAAATGTCAAGAGATGAGGAAAGAAAATAGCTGTGAAGCTTGAGAATAAATTCAGCCAACACTGCGGTGAAAAGTGTGTCGAGCACAATATGCAACATGTCAAAAGAAAGTTTGAAATATCACCCTAATCAATGGAAACAAACAAATATCACACAATAGGAAAGAGATAGCAAACCAAATGAGACATGTGCTTTTGTCTTGACTCTCCTACGTGGTATGTACGTGAAAAGTTAATTTTTTAAAGTTGGGTTTTTTAACTTCAGATTTCTTAGATGAAGATCGTGGCTTTGTAATGAGGCAGAACATATGGAAGAGTGTTTCACAAGGTAGTTAGACCAACCGTTATATTGATATTGATGGCGTATAATTGAGTAGTGGAAGGCTGTTTGGAGCTTATAGAGTATTGCACTCGACTGTATTTGAGCAGAATAAGTTCAGTTAACTTTGCTTTTGTGAGATTTTGATTTGTTTTATTTTTAAAAGTTTTTTTTTTGTAGTGGATAATCTACGAAAAAAAGAAAATGATGATGTTTTTTTTTTTAGTTTTTTTGTAGTATATACACTTCGAATAAAAGAAAATGTTGTTGTTTTTGTTGTTGTTATTTTTTATTTTTTTTTATTTATAGTATATACTCTTCGAATAAAAGAAAATTTTGTTGTTGTTGTCGTTGTTGTTTTTTAAGTGGAAATTTTATGGATAATGATAACGAGTTTTACAAATAATTAGGACAAGCGTGTAACAAAATTTTGGCCTGAAGTCCTTTCTCGAACGAAAATCCTATCCTCGAATACAAACTTCGTTAGAACCGGTTTGTCATTAGGTTGCAGTCCATAAGTTTCTGCAATACCTTAAGGAGCTTAACAGATTGTTGTGCCAAGAAACCAAAAATGTCGAAACCGAACGGTATGAAACAATGCTGGTTAGCTTTACATGTCTCCTCGTGTTTCCAAATCTTCCCTGCTGCTGTTCTATTAGCTGCTTCTAGCAACTCAAATACTCCATTCCCAAGCCCTACCAACGGAGAGGCTCCAGTTACATCAAAACACGCATGTCTCCCCTCAAACCAACTGTAGATCAATACATCCACAGGCCAAAGTGTTAACCTTCCCCTATTCGGATCAGTGAAAAAATTCAAGGGAGCCTCTTTTTTCACTTGTACTCCAGCCTTCCAAAATGGATCATAGAAAATATCCTTGACATGATCATGTCGGTATTTGAAACCTGGAAAATGTATACAATGTGTAGTCAATGATACTCCGTGCATTAATGTTTAAGAAAAGATGTTAAAACTATTGCGTACATATTATATTAAGTTTCTAAGAAAAAATCCTAATTCGAATACTAGTGTGAGATTTCTAGATAATTTTCATCATAGAAAAGGAAACAAGACTTTGTCACTAAGTACACTTATTCATAAAGAAGCTATATACAACCTAAAAACTGCGTAAATTTTGCTTCAAGTTCTTACCACCCCCAAACAGAAGGATGCGTTCTCCTTAAAATGTCAAGATATGAAGAAAGAAAATACCTGTGAAGCTTGAGAAAAAATTCAGCCAACACTGCGGTGAAAAGTGTGTCGAGCACAATATGCAACATATCAAAAGAAAGGTAAAAATATCATACCAATCAATGAAAACAAACAAATATCACATAATAGGAAAGGGATAGCACACTAAATGAGACATGTGGTTTTGTCTGGACACTCCTACGTGCTATATACGTGAAAAGTTAATTTTTTCAAGATGGGTTTTTTAACTTCAGATTTCCTAGACGAAGATCGTGGCTTTGTAATGAGGTAGAACATATGGAAGAATGTTTCACAAGGTAGTTAGACCAACACGTATATTCTGAATTGATGGCGCTGACTTCAATAGTGGAAGCAGTTTGGAGCTTATAGAGTATTGCACGCGACTGTATTTGAGCAGAATAATTTCAGTTAGCTTTGCTTTTGTGAGATTTTGATTTGTTTTATTTTTATTTATGTTTAATTTTTTTTTGTAGTGGATAATCTACAAAAAAAAGAAAATGATGATGGTTTTTTTTTTTTTTTTTTTTTTTTAATTTTTTTGTAGTATATACTCTTCGAAAAAAAAGTAAATATTGGTGTTTTTGTTGTTGTTATTTTTTATTTTTTTATTTATAGTATATACTCTTCTAATAAAAGATTTTTTTTTGTAGTATATACTCTTCGAATAAAAGAAAATGTTGTTGTTGTTGTTGTTGTTGTTGTTGTTGTTGTTGTTGTTGTTGTTGTTGTTGTTGTTGTTGTTGTTGTTGTTTTTAAGTGGAAATTTTATGGATAATGATAACGAGTTTTACAAATAATTAGGACAAGAGTGTAACAAGCTGTGATGCAAGTCCTTTGTGAACGGCAAATCCTATCCTCCTGAATACAAACTCATTAGAACCAGCTGTGATTAGGTTGCAGTCCATAACTTTCTGCAATCACTTAAAGAGCTTAATAGATTGTTGTACCAAGAAACCAAAAGTGTCAAAACCGAACGGTATGAAACGATGCTGGTTAGCTTTACAAGCCTCCTCGTGTTTCCAAATCTTCCCTGCTGTTGCTCCATTAACTGCTTCTCCCAACTCAAATACTCCATTCCCAAGCCCTACGAACGGAGAGGCTCCAGTTACATCAAAACACGCATGTCTCCCCTCAAACCAACTGTAAATCAATACATCCACAGGCCGAAGTGTTAATCTTCCCCCATTCGGATCAGTGAAAAAATTCACCGGAGCCTCTTTCTTCACTTGTACTCCTTCCTTCCAAAATGCATCACATAAAATATTATTGACATGATCATGTCGGTATTTGAAACCTAGAAAATGTATACAATGTGTTGTCAATGATACTCCGTGCATGAATGTTGAAGAAAAGATGTAAAAACTATTGCGTACATATTATATTAAATTTCTAAGAAGAAATCCTAATTCGAATACTAGTGTGAGATTTCTAGATAATTTTCATCATAGAAAAGGAAACAAGACTTTGTCACTAAGTACACTTATTCATAAAGAAGCTATATACAACCTAAAACTGCGTAAATTTTGCTTCAAGTTCTTACCACCCCCAAACAGAAGGATGCTTTCTCCTCAAAATGTCAAGAGATGAGGAAAGAAAATAGTCAGTGAAGCTTGAGAATAAATTGAACAACAACACCGCGGTGAAAAGTGTGTCGAGCACAATATGCAACATGTCAAAAGAAAGTTTAAAATATCACCCTAATCAATGGAAACAAACAAATATCACACAATAGGAAAGAGATAGCACACCAAATGAGACATGTGCTTTTGTCTTGTCTCTCCTACGTGGTATGTACGTGAAAAGTTAATTTTTTAAAGTTGGGTTTTTTAACTTCAGATTTCTTAGATGAAGATCGTGGCTTTGTAATGAAGGAGAACATATGGAAGAGTGTTTCACAAGGTAGTTAGACCACACGCGTTATATTCGATATTGATGGCGTTATAATTGATAGTGGAAGGCGTTTGGAGCTTATAGAGTATTGCACTCATTGTATTTGAAGCGAGGGAATAAGTTCGATTAACTTTGCTTTTGTGAGATTTTGATTTGTTTTATTTTTTTAAAAGTTTTTTGTAGTGGATAATCTACGAAAAAAAGAAAATGATGATGTTTTTTTTTTTTAGTTTTTTTGTAGTATATACACTTCGAATAAAAGAAAATGTTGTTGTTTTTGTTGTTGTTATTTTTATTTTTTTTATTTATAGTATATACTCTTCGAATAAAAGAAAATTTTGTTGTTGTTGTCGTTGTTGTTTTTTAAGTGGAAATTTTATGGATAATGATAACGAGTTTTACAAATAATTAGGACAAGCGTGTAACAAGCTGTGACGCAAGTCCTTTCTGAACGGCAAATCCTATCCTCCAGAATACAAACTCGTTAGAACCAGCTGTCATTAGGTTGCAGTCCATAAGTTTCTGCAATACCTTAAGGAGCTTAACAGATTGTTGTGCCAAGAAACCAAAAATGTCGAAACCGAACGGTATGAAACAATGCTGGTTAGCTTTACATGTCTCCTCGTGTTTCCAAATCTTCCCTGCTGCTGTTCTATTAGCTGCTTCTAGCAACTCAAATACTCCATTCCCAAGCCCTACCAGCGGAGGGCTCCGGTTATCAAAACAAAATGTCTCCCCTCAAACCAACTGTAGATCAATACATCCACGGCCAAAGTGTTAACCTTCCCCCTATTCGGATCGGTGAAAAAATTCAAGGAGCCTCTTTTTTCCTTGTACTCCTTCCTTCAAAATGGATCACGAGAAAATATCCTTGACATGATCATACCGGTATTTGAAACACGGAAAATGTATATACAATGTGTAGTCAATGATACTCAGGCATTAATGTTTAAGAAAAGATGTTAAAACTATTGCATACATATTATATTAAGTTTCTAAGAAGAAATCCTAATTAGAATACTAGTGTGAGATTTCTGAATAATTTTCATCATAGAAAAGGAAACAAGACTTTGTCACTAAGTACACTTATTCATAAAGAAGCTATATACACCTAAAAACTGCGTGAAATTTTGCTTCAAGTTCTTACCACCCCCAAGCGGAAGGATGCTTTCTCCTGAAAATGTCAAGATATGAAGAAAGAAAATACACATGAAGCTTGAGAAAAATTCAGCCAAAATCTGTGGATTGAAAAGTGTGTCGAGCACAATATGCAACATATCAAAAGAAAGGTAAAATATCATACCAATCAATGAAAACAAACAAATATCACATAATAGGAAAGGGATAGCACACTAAATGAGACATGTGGTTTTATCCGGACACTCCCAATGTGCTATATAATGTGAAAAGTTAATTTTCAAGATGGGTTTTAACCGGATTTCCTTAGATGAAGATCGGTTGGCTTTGTAATGAGGTAGAACATATGGAAGAATGTTTCACAAGGTAGTTAGACCAACACATATTATTCGATATTGATGGTAGTGGACGATAGTGGGAAGTAGTTTGGAGCTTATAGAAATTATGCCTTTGTATTTGAAAGAAGAATAATTTCGATTAACTTTGCTTTTGTGAGATTTTGATTTGTTTTATTTTTATTTATGTTTTTTTTTTTGTAGTGGATAATCTACAAAAAAAAAAATGATTTTTTTTTTTTTTTTTACAATTTTTTTTTAGTATATACTTTGAAAAAAAAAAGTAAATATTGGTGTTTTTGTTGTTGTTATTTTTATTTTTTTTTATAGTATATACTCTTCTAATAAAAATTTTTTTTTTTTGTAGTATATACTCTTGAATAAAAGAAAATGTTGTTGTTGTTGTTGTTGTTGTTGTTGTTTTAAGTGGAAATTTTTATGGATAATGATAATCGAGTTTACAAATAATTAGGACAAGCGTGTAACAAGGCGTGATGCAAGTCCTTTGTGAGCGGCAAATCCTATCCTCCTGAATACAAACTTCATTAGAACCCGGTGTCATTAGGTTGCAGTCCATAACTTTCTGCAATACGGCAAGAGTTTAATAGATTGTTGTACCCAAGAAACCAAAAGTGTCAAAACCGAGCGGTATGAAACGTCTTTGGTTAGCTTTACAAGCCTCCTCGTGTTTCCAAATCTTCCTGCCTTTGCTTACATTAGGTGCTTCTCGGCAACTCAAATACTCCATTCCCAAGCCCTGACGGAGAGGCTCGGTTACATCAAAACACGATCTCCCCCTCAAACCATTTGTAAATCAATACATCCACAGGCGAAAGTTAACGCTTCCCCATTCGATCGGTGAAAAAATTCACGGGGAGCCTCTTTCTTCACTTGTACTCCTTCCTTCCAAAATGCATCACATAAAATATTATTGACATGATCATGTCGGTATTTGAAACCTAGAAAATGTATACAATGTGTTGTCAATGATACTCCGTGCATGAATGTTGAAGAAAAGATGTAAAACTATTATGTATTATTATATTAAATTTCTAAGAAGAAATCTAATTGAATACTAGTGTGAGATTTCTAGATAATTTTCATCATAGAAAAGAAACGAGGCTTTTATGCTGGTACGCCTTCTGTACAGCTAAACTTCGT